>NW_028263379.1:4010259-4050259 GCF_051168715.1 Poecilia mexicana | reverse complement strand
CGTACAATGGGGTAGCATAATAAACATGTCGTCCTGTTGGTCACTGGGGGCAGGGCCATTTGTGATGACAAATATTTCAAAGAAGCATGCAGACATCAAAAGCATACTGATATTAGTAAATAATACATGTTTAAACCTTGTCATTTTCTCTCTGCATACCGCCCAGCACTGATTCTAGGAGGCATTATGTTACTTTCTGTTCTCCTAAACTGAGATATTCACTTAGTAAAATGTTGCACTGGCTGATCATTGGGGAAGATTTAATTTCTTAAAAGTTCTCAAGAGCAAAAAGAATCAAATTTAATTAAAAATGCTGATTTAATTACGTCCACGTGATAAAACACATTAAAAAGATACATCCAGCTGTTCCAGCTGAATTATTCTAGTTTACTCTGACCTCTAGTGGCCACCTGAAGACAGTGCAGCTTTTTCAGCTGTGCAATAAAACATCAGCTTTAGTCCCTTCATGTTTTCTGAAGCCATTTCTCCTGAAACCAAACTCCAACAGGCGATCCATACGCTTCTGAATAGAAACACAGAACTCTGGTGTCACCTGTCCAGAGGAGTTTCATCCTCCATCCAGGTGCAGCTCTGCTGACCCCAGTCCGGCTGCCATCTTGTTTCTAGAGAGAAGAGACTTTCTCCTTCCACTCTTCATGATCGTTAACTTTTATTAAATACATTACATCAGCTTAGATATTTAATGACCCAACAAGTATGTGTCGCTTTTTTAAAGGGCATGTCCTAGTGGTTAGCATTAGCTTTGGCTAGAAACTAGCCAAAGCTAATTCCTAGCCAAAGCTATTGCCAAAGCATTAGCTTTGGCTAAGGGTAGAGAGCCTTCTCCGGGTCAGGGGGGTCATCCTGCCCCAAGTGGAGGAGTTTAAGTATCTGGGGATCTTGTTCACGAATGAGGGAAGAAGGGAGCGGGAGATCGACAGGCGGGTTGGGGCAGCATCTGCTGTGGAGCGGGCGCTGTACCGGTCCGTCGTGGTGAACAGAGAGCTGAGTCAAAAAGCGAAACTCTCGATTTACAGGTCGATCTACGTTCCCACCCTCATCTATGGTCATGAGCTTTGGGTCATGACCGAAAGAACGAGGTCACGGATATAAGCGGCCGAAATGGGTTTCCTCTGCAGGGTGTCTGGACTCTCCCTTAGAGAGAGAAGCTCGGTCATCCAGGAGGGACTCAGAGTAGAGCTGCTGCTCCTCCACGTCGAGAGGAGCCAGTTGAGGCTCGGCCATCTGGTCAGGATGCCTCCTGGACGCCTCCCTGGTGAGGAGTTCATGTCCCACCGGGAGGCTCGGCCATCTGGTCAGGATGCCTCCTGGACGCCTCCCTGGTGAGGAGTTCATGTCCCACCGGGAGGAGGGGAGACCCAGGACACGCTGAGGGACGATGTCTCTCTGCTGGCCTGGGAACGGTTTGGGGTTCCTGGAGGAGCTGGAAGAGGCTGGAGAGGGAAGTCTGGGCCTCCTTACTTAGGCTGCTGCCCCCACAACCCGACCCCGGATAAGAGGAAGAAAATGGATGGATGGATGGATGGATGGATGGATGGATGGATGGATGGATGGATGGATGGATGGATGGATGGATGGATGGATGGATGGATGGATGGATGGATGGATGGATGGATGGATGGATGGATGGAGAATATACGTTTACCAGTGATTCTTGAGAAGTGGGACACAACAATGTATGTTTTCCTGGTGTTTGCTGAATATCTTTTCATTTTAAACATTGTAGTAGGTGGATGGTGTCTGTAAAATCCCTTCTCCTGGAGCAGAACTCAAGATATTGTAATATTTTAAAACAAATAAAGGAATACTAAGATAATATGTTATGACAATGAAGTATTCAGATAAATACTTATAAAAGTATCAATAAATTGAATTAAAAATCATTTTTATATATTTTCCAACTCCACTGAAATTTGTCCCAAGTTTTTGTCAACACCGTCAGACATAAAAAGAATGTAAAAAAAAAAATCAGGCATTATTTGGGGGCACCAGAACTTCTGAGGACCCCATGTCCACTTCCTTTCTCTTCCTTTGCTAAGAGGGCTAGGCATAGACATAATATAAGGATAGACCCTCATGGACCGCTCTCGCCTATTGTCGCTGACGAGATTTAGGGCGGCCATCTTGGAGCGGTATACCACTCCACTCAGCGTTATGTGTTTAGCAGCACAATGACGTATCAGCGGATTTAATCGATCATAACACACTTTTTGTTACTGTAAACCATATTCAAACATCTATCAAAGCAACATTTATAAACAATTGTATTTTTAAGTATGTTTTTAATACATAGTTCATCATATTTAATGCTTAGTGGCTATAACAATAGAATAGGAATGGAATATTCTGATATCGATGTATGAAGAGCATATTACAAAGCACACAGCCGTTCATAGTTTATTTAATACATTATTTAGTAATATCAATACATATTTATATAACTATACAAACACAAATAATTAATGATTAATACTAAATAATATATATTGGATACATGTTTATGTATATGTATACATATATATAGATAGATGTATGTTTTCCAGCTTCAGAGGTTCAGCAGCTGAGGTCCATCCGTGCTGCAGTGAATCCGTCTCTCTTTATAGATTTCTCCCTCTTCTTCCTCACATCGTGTCTTTAGGAAACCTTCAAAACAAAAACGGAAGATTTAGGATGTATCTTACTTTGACAGAGTGAAAGAATATAAATAATAGTCTTTACCACCTGTGTAAACTTTGCTGATCAATGTTATAACATTTATAAGTTTTTAATATATGTTACATTGTTTAATCTCTTGTGTCAGATAATCTTAGCCAATGAATAATTAATTGTTTTAGATGTACAGAATCTCAGTCAGCCTTCATAGCGGGGCTGAACCCATATTACACCAAGCACTGTAGCTAATATTAGCTGGTATCTCCCGGTGGACATAAATACAGTAAAGTAATATTCTAATCACAATATATACACAATAATATATCCATCTTACTTGTGAAATGTTGTCTGTGGAGCCCTCACATCAATAATCCATCGACCAGAACAACAATATCCCTCAGTGCTGAGGCATCTTCTGCTGTTTTGGTTGAGCAAAGTAGGAGGGTATACCGCTCCAAGATGGCCGCCGTATTTCCTGCGCCGGAGCGGCCAATGCGGGGTCTACTCTTATATTATGTCTATGGGGCTAGTTAGCTCTGGTTAGCTTATGTTATTATTTAGTTTTTTCTTCTGTTTTATTCCTAAGTTGCTCGTCACAACCATGGTGTGTCAACTCCATACCTGACAATTTATAACACTTTGATGAAGTTTTATTAAATAAAAGCTCAATTTTGGTATATTGTCAAGATTTAATGGAGCTGATGAGCTACAATATGGCCTCCTTCAGAATAACATCATATAAATTGAGGTAGTTTGGCATTTCATCAACTCAGAGTTTTTGTGACTCTTTCCGTGAAATTGTTGACAAATCTCACTGAAATGTGCAGTTACTTAATTTTAATGCATTTTACATAAATTGCATTACTTCACATGTATCAAGTTTTTCATTTTACTCATTTGTCACCACCTTCAGTTCTGTGTCAACTCCGTCAGATGGACTTTATGTTGTTTTTTGTTTTGAATAATATTTCTTTTATTTCTTGAGAAACATTTGTCTTTAAAACTGAGTAAAAATATCACTAACAGGGTCATTAAAAATATTTTTATGTTTATTTTTGTCAGATGGTGTTGACAAAGTTCTGGGTCAGGTCCATTAAAAATGTAATTTTCAAAAAAAATTTGCAACTGGGAGCCTGTACCTTAGCATCTTTACATTTCCAAAATATTATTTGTCATATTTGAATACATAAGGTTGAGAAATAATTAAAAAAATGTTTTTGGGAAAATTTAAACCCATTTTGTCCCACTTCTCAAGAATCACTGGTAAACGTATATTCTCCATCCATCCATCCATCCATCCATTTTCTTCCTCTTATCCGGGGTCGGGTTGTGGGGGCAGCAGCCTAAGTAAGGAGGCCCAGACTTCCCTCTCCAGCCTCTTCCAGCTCCTCCAGGAACCCCAAACCGTTCCCAGGCCAGCAGAGAGACATCGTCCCTCAGCGTGTCCTGGGTCTCCCCTCCTCCCGGTGGGACATGAACTCCTCACCAGGGAGGCGTCCAGGAGGCATCCTGACCAGATGGCCGAGCCTCAACTGGCTCCTCTCGACGTGGAGGAGCAGCAGCTCTACTCTGAGTCCCTCCTGGATGACCGAGCTTCTCTCTCTAAGGGAGAGTCCAGACACCCTGCAGAGGAAACCCATTTCGGCCGCTTGTATCCGTGACCTCGTTCTTTCGGTCATGACCCAAAGCTCATAACCATAGATGAGGGTGGGAACGAAGATCGACCGGTAAATCGAGAGCTTCGCTTTTTGACTCAGCTCTCTGTTCACCACGACGGACCGGTACAGCGCCCGCTCCACAGCAGATGCTGCCCCAACCCGCCTGTCGATCTCCCGCTCCCTTCTTCCCTCATTCTCCATTGCAACCAAATTGTCCACCAGAAAAAGGAAACAGGATCAAGAATATTTATGAGTTTTATGGTTCAAAATATGTAGGCCATGAATTGACACCAAGCACATTCATTTAATTGGTGATTTTTTTGATTTTGGTGAAAAATAAAAATAACCATCACATTCATTTTGAATTTTTCATGAATTAAAATAATTTTAATATTTTACCTTTTTTATTGTGTAAATATTTTCAGGTAAAAAAGAGTTAGAGCAGACTGGGGTTGTATTAAAGCAGACTGGAGTTGGGTTAAAGCGGACTGGAATCAGATTAAAGCGGACTGGAGTCGAGTTAAAATGGACTGGAATCAGATTAAAGCGGACTGGAATCAGATTAAAACGGACTGGAATCAGATTAAAACGGACTGGAATCAGATTAAAACGGACTGGAGTCAAAGCAGACTGGACCTGTGTTAAAGTGGACTGGAGTCGGATTAAAGCAGACTGGAGTCGGGATAAAGCGGACTGGAGTCGGGTTAAAGCGGACTGGAGTTGGATTAACGTAGACTGGAGTCGGATTAAAGCGGAGTGGAGTCGGGTTAGAGCAGACTGGAGTTGGATTAACGCGGACTGGAGTCAGATTAAAGTGGAGTGGAGTCGGGTTAGAGCAGACTGGAGTCGGGTTAAAGCGGACTGGAGTCGTATTAAAGCGGACTGGAGTCGGATTAAAACGGACTGGAGTCAAAGCAGACTGGAGCTGTGTTAAAGTGGACTGGAGTCGGATTAAAACGGACTGGAGTCGGATTAAAACGGACTGGAGTCAAAGCAGACTGGAGCTGTGTTAAAGTGGACTGGAGTCGGATTAAAGCGGACTGGAGTCGGGTTAGAGCAGACTGGGGTCGTATTAAAGCGGACTGGAGTCGTATTAAAGCAGACTGGGGTCGTATTAAAGCGGACTGGAGTCGTATTAAAGCGGACTGGAGTCGGGTTAAAGCGGACTGGGGTCGTATTAAAGCAGACTGGAGTCGGGTTAAAGCGGACTGGAGTCGGGTTAGAGCGGACTGGAGTCGAGTTAGAGCAGACTGGGGTCGTATTAAAGCGGACTGGAGTCGTATTAAAGCGGAATGGAGTCGTATTAAAGCGGACTGGAATCAGATTAAAGCGGACTGAGTCGGATTAAAGCGGAGTGGAGTCGGGTTAGAGCGGACTGGAGTCGTGTTAAAGCGGACTGGAGTCGGATTAAAGCGGAGTGGAGTCGGGTTAAAGCGGACTGGAGTCGGGTTAAAGCGGACTGGAGCCGGACTGGAGTCGGATTAACGCGGACTGGAGTCGGATTAAAGCGGAGTGGAGTCGGGTTACAGCGGAGTGGAGTCGGGTTAGAGCAGACTGGGGTCGTATTAAAGCAGACTGGAGTCGTATTAAAGCGGACTGGAGTCGGGTTAAAGCGGACTGGAGTCGGGTTAAAGCGGACTGGGGTCGTATTAAAGCAGACTGGAGTCGGGTTAAAGCGGACTGGAGTCGAGTTAGAGCAGACTGGGGTCGTATTAAAGCGGACTGGAGTTGTATTAAAGCGGACTGGAGTCGTATTAAAGCGGACTGGAATCAGATTAAAGCGGACTGAGTCGGATTAAAGCGGAGTGGAGTCGGGTTAGAGCGGAGTGGAGTCGGGTTAGAGCGGACTGGAGTCGGGTAACAGCGGACTGGAGTCGGGTTAGAGCGGACTGGGGTCGTATTAAAGCGGACTGGAGTCGGGTTACAGCGGACTGGAGTCGGGTTAAAGCGGACTGGAGTCGGGTTAGAGCGGACTGGAGTCGGGTTAGAGCGGACTGGGGTCGTATTAAAGCGGACTGGAGTCGTATTAAAGCGGACTGGAATCAGATTAAAGCGGACTGGAGTCGGGTTAAAGCGGACTGGAGTTGGATTAACACGGACTGGAGTCGTATTAAAGCGGACTGGAATCAGATTAAAGCGGACTGGAATCAGATTAAAGGGGACTGGAGCTGTGTTAAAGTGGACTGGAGTCGGATTAAAGCGGACTGGAGTCGGGTTAAAGCGGACTGGAGTCGTATTAAAGCGGACTGGAGTTGGATTAACGCGGACTGGAGTCGGATTAAAGCGGACTGGAGTCGGGTTAGAGCGGACTGGAGTCGTATTAAAGCGGACTGGAGTTGGATTAACGCGGACTGGAGTCGGATTAAAGCGGATTGGAGTCGGATTAGAGAGGACTGGAGTCGGGTTAGAGCGGACTGGAGTCGTATTAAAGCGGAGTGGAGTCGGGTTACAGCGGAGTGGAGTCGGGTTAGAGCGGACTGGAGTCGGGTTAGAGCGGACTGGAGTCGGATTACTGGAGTAAAGCGGACTGAACTGGGTTGGTGGGAGTGATGCAGCCTTAAACAACAGTGTCTTGAGTCAAAGGCATCTTCAGAATAGTTGCAATACAGATTCTACAGGAGATAAGCATGTGCACCGTTTACTTTTCCTTTGGGATCAATAAAGGATTTTATATTTTGAAGTTTTGGAAGCTGCTGAGGAGGAGGACAGGGAGGAAGGGAAGGAGAAAAAGGAGGAGGAGGAAGATTAGATGATGAAGCTGAGGAGGAGGAGTAAATCAGTGTCAGAGACTCAAATGCGGAAGAAGAAGCAGCCTCTGAAAAGGAAGCAGCAGCAGAATGAAAGGAGCCTCCGCAGACGGACGGACCACTTGTTGAACCACCTCCGGCTCCCCGGGGCCCTTCTGCTCCTTCTCCCGGGCTTCGACTCTTTCTTCCGGTTCTGTTCCGGCTCGTTTCCCGCTGCCAGCCTCATGGCTCTGACTGGAAACGTGCTCCTCAGTGGGCTCCAGAGGCTCCGTACCTCCGCAGAGCCCCGCTGTCTTCAGGTTCGTCGGATCAATATGTCATCTTTTATTCATCCCGCCTGCTGAGCGCCGGCTCCGAGAGGCTGCTGCGGGCGGCGCTGCCGGCTGGCACCGCTGTCTCCGGCCGGACGGATCCTGCTCGGCGTGGGGAGCTGCTGGGAAGCCAGCCGGGTAGTTCTTCCCACTGGATTAGAACCGCCCTGGTTTATGTTTGTGGATATTTCTGGACGGAACCAGGCGGCTGGTTAGCTCGCCGGCTCGGAGGGACCCTCCATACCGACCTGAGCGTCCTCTCCGCGGGGGAAAACCGCTGGATCCGGCCGATGAAATGGGTCTTTATCTGGAGACAACAGACTCGTGATCTGTATAAAACTGTGATTTGTTTAATTTGGAACCTGATGGGTTTGGGTTGAATTTCTGGACCTGGATTAGCTTCCGAAGAAGGAGGGGGAAACTCCGAGACCCTCCCCGAGCAGAGTGCCCCTTTCCCGGGCTGGCCGCCGCGTCCGGGCCGCTGGGATGAGCTTACTGTGGGGCTGAATATCCATTAGAACAACGACCTTTCTACCTCAGAAGTCAGTTTACTGTACACCGTGTGGTGCCGTGTTATAAAACGGTGTTTACGGACATGGCCGAGTCGACCCGGCCCAGCCCATCGGACCCCGACGCCGCCAACTGCCGGGCTGCGAGTCCGGCTGCCGTGAAGAGGCGGGCGCAGCAGTCCACGATGGGCCACTGCTTCAAGAAAGTCACCCTGACCAAGCCGACCTTCTGCCACAGCTGCAGCGACTTCGTCTGGGGTCTCATCGGCTTCCTGTGCGAAGGTAAGTCCCAGCCTGTCAGACAGAAGTGAGGGCAGACAGTAAGAGGGGCTGTAATGCAGGGTCCGGTCCTCCAGAGATACCTGCAGCTTTCAGATGCATCCCTGCTCCAACACACCTGAATCCAATGAATGGCTTCTGATGAGGGAATCCAGCCATTTGAACCGCTCTGTTGGAGTAACGATGCATCTAAAAGTTGCAGGCCGGGAGCTCTGGAGGACCTGATTGAGCAGCCCTGATCTAATGGATTTCCCAGCCTGTCAGACACAACGAAGGGCTAACAGTTCCCTTCCATCCTGGGGTCAGAAGTCAACTCTCCTCCTTCATGAATGTAAATCGTCTCCATCAGTTTGGAGCTGCAGTCGAGTCGTTGGCATGGCAATAGGAGGCGAGCGGGATGCTGCGCGCGCGCGCGCGCGCGCGTGTGTCTGTGTCTGTGTGTGTGTGTGTCCTGGAGGATCACGTAGATTAAGAGGCAGCTGTGATGTCATCGATGGGCTTTATCTGTCACCATGATGTAATCAGATCCAGGAGGCCGGTTCTGATTCGGATGGATCTGTGGGTCGGAGAGAGAACCGGATCCATTATTAACCTTTCAGCCAGCTGACCTTCTGTGAGCAGCAGAAAGTGCTGTGTGGTGTGACAGCCTGTGACCTCTGACCCCAGTTTCATTGTTCGGAGCAAATGGGACAAATTCACGAACCCAGTTCTGGTAGAACCAGCGGGTCAGTTAAAGGGGAAGGTACCATCCAGCGCTGTCCTCCTCAGGCTGCTGTGTTCCTGACTGGACCGTTCCCGGTTCCTCAGCGGTCCGGTTCCGGTTCCTCAGCGGTTCATTTCCGGTTCCTCAGCAGTCCGTTCCGGTCCTCCAGCGGTCCGGTCCGGTTCTTCCCAGAACCCAGAACTGCTCTGCTATTTATAGCCACTATTTGCATATTTTTCTCAACAAAAACGTTGAAACTGAAATTCAAATCCGTCCGTTCAGAGCCGCGTCGCTCTAACCGATCGGACCGGCAGAGCACGGGGAAGGCCTGGAGTCACCATGGAAACCAGAACATGCTGGCACTCGTCAGAGGGGTCGTGACCTCTGAAGGGTTGCTGGTCCGTTTTGCTCAGCGCTGCTAGCACTCGGAGCTGCTGTCTGATTCCTATCTGCAGGAAGCGGCTGATTCTGATTAACTGAACTCTGACTGAAGAACGGCCATGATGCGCTAGAAAGTTAGACGGAAGGAAAAGCTTCATTCAGGCTGCAGAGAGAGGAAAGTGAAATATTTACTTGTCAGACTAACCTAGCTGAGATTTGAACCCAGGATGATAAAAACATAATTTTATTCCTGATGAAATCAGCAGGAATCGTTCACTGCAGGGAGCTGAGCCTTCATCCTGACCTTCATCTCCTCCTCTTCCTCAGTGTGTAACTTCATGTGTCATGAGAAATGCCTGAAGACGCTGCGGGCGGTTTGCATCTGCATGGCTCCGTCTAAGGTTCAGGTGAGTCTGCAGAGCAGCATGTTACTGGAATAAAGTATTCACACAAGCATATAGATCAGCACGATCACGCCTCAGAATGCTTCTCATATCTCACTTTCAAAATGTCCGCCATCTTTGAGCCTTTTAGACAATTAACATTATCGTCGTTAAATGTTCCACATTTTCCTGACTGGGATGAACTTTATGTCACATCATGTTTTCCTCTTTGGTCATCATATTCATACAACTTTAAAGTGATAAAGTGTAGCAGAAACTGAAGAGATGAACTTGTGAGACACACACCATCGTTTTAATGGTTAGCATTAGCTTCTGCTAATTTTTTAATGTGTTTAGAAGGTCAGTGTTAGCATAGCTGAGGTTTTTATCTTGCGACATCCAGCCGTTAGTGGTTAGTGAACCTAAGTTTCTCGTTAGCGGTGGCACAACTTGTCTCTTAATTGTTAGCATTAGCTTTGGCTAACATTTTAATGTGCTTAATGATTTAGTGATAATTTCCTCCATTTTTTAAATGTATTTATCTGATTAGTTATTTTCCGCTAATTATTTTTATGTATTTACAGATTTAGTGTTAGCTTCTGCTAAGCTGCTGTTGTGATATCGGTTTAGGGTTAGCTTCCGCTAATTGTTTTATGTGTTAGCGGCTTAGTGTGGATCCTGGTTCTCCTCGAGGTTCTGCAGAGTCCAGAACCTTTAGAGATGGTTCTGATGGATGTTCTGTAGATCAGCGCCTGATGTGCTGCTGTCTGACGTCTTTTTGTTTGCTTCTCTTAAATGAATGAAACTGTCATGAAAACCTTCTTCTTGTTTCTCTGTTGATATTAAACCAGCCAATCAGGAACGAGTGTTACAGGTCTCTGTCTGCTGCCCTCTGCAGGTGCCGGTGGCTCACTGCTTCGGCCCGGCCGGTCAGAAGAAGCGTTTCTGCTGCGTGTGCAGGAAGCAGACGGAGGGAAGCACGGCGCTGCGCTGTGAAGGTGGGACCAGTTTAGCCTGAAGCATCATCACCAGTCAGACCAGTTCAACCTGCTGGTACAACCAGTATGGTGACTTCAGAGCTCTGATGGGAATTAAGAGCAGCGATGCTGCTGGTCTGAGATGATTAACATCATACTGGGAAACGTTTGTGCAGATGTCCTCGTCTCCAAAAGCCGGGCTTTGACTAGGCCAGATATCTGGACCTTCATCTGTATTTACTTAAAGATGAAATTAAAAAATGAAAGCAGAGATTTGATCTTCCTCTCTGTGCGGCTCTGACAGTTGCTCTGTCTCCGTCGTCCTCGCGCTGATTGCCTCTGATAAACTACTTCCTGTCTTCCAGTGTGCGAGCTGCACGTCCACGCCGACTGCGCCGCCTTCAGCTGTGCAGACTGTCGCTGCTGCCACCTGGACCAGAACCTGCAGCAGGTAAAAGAGAACCGTGACAGAACTGGAGTCTCGCATGTTTATTTCTGAGGGGGCCGGGGCCCCACGGCCACCTCCTACCTCCGCCCCTGTCCAAACTCCAGCTGCATAGCAAGACTCCTAAATATCGGGCGCGATTAAGTCTGTTTTTGAGTAAAACGTTACTGGAGATTTGTGGCCCTGTTTACCAGAACATCAAAATATGCATGGATGGATAATAATAATAATAATAATAATAATAATAATAGGGATGCTCTGATCAGGTTATTTGCAGCCGATCCCGATCATCCATGAAGCCGATCACCGATCTCTGCCGATCATCTGGATTGGCTGTTCATTTTTCGCTTTCGGTATAAATTATACTATGTGATCTGGCAAAATTGAAAAATGATCTGGCAGTAAATTTACATAATTTAGACATAAAACATGCAAAATACTTGCAGGCATAGAACAGCTGCTATTCAGTCAAAAGGACTGAAAAACCTGCAATCAGTAAAATAATATTTAACACTAAGGTTAGTAAGTAAGTGAAGTTTATTTATAAAGATTTTCACAGACATAAAATCACAAAGCGCTGTCCGACAGAAATCGACCTTAAAACATGAAACCATCAGAAGAAACAATAAAATCCAGAGATAAAAGCCTGAGAAAATAAAATTTTTTTTAGTTGCTCTTTAAAAAACCTCAGAGTGAGAAACCGGAGCTGTGAGGGCCACAGCCTGGGGGCCACCGACTGAGGGGCCCGGGGCCCTTTGGTTTTTAACTGTGTCTGTGCAGCAACCAGGAGATTCAGAGTCTGAGAACGAAGCAGAAAGTTTAGTTAAAACCTGACAGATAAGCAGCAGCCTGACGCTCTGTGTGTCAGAACAAGAACCAGTCCTACAGTCAGCTGGGAGCCGGAGAGAGAGAGCAGACCAGGAGACACGGAGGACCGAGGCTGGCTGCTGAGTGAACAGGAGGATTTATCCAGCAGCTAAAAAGGGTGTTACAGTAACAGACGAGATGAGACTAAAGCATGAATGATTTCCTCCAGATCAGCTCTGGAGACCATCTGTCTGATTTTAGAAAACTTTCTTAAATGATAGAAACAGGAACAGGAAACGGCCTTAATGTGAGTCGAAGCCTGATGACGAATCAAACGTGACACCTGGATTTTTTACCTTTGATTTTAGGAAGGATCCAGTTTTCTGGCTGATGTCATGGTGCAGGTGACTGGGAGCAATAATCAGTTTCTGTCTTACTGGTGTTTAAAACCAGACAGTTACTGGACAGCCGGTCACCGATCCGGGACAAACGCTGGACAATCCTCTGCACCCTAAATTATAACGAGCCAAATAAATCTCACAGCATTGGCTTTATCAAATAATGTCAAGTAAAAAAAGGAAACATTCATTAAAGTCAAATGCAGGTTGCATCAAAATAAACAATCCTGAGTCACTAAACTAAAACTGAGTAAAGCTGGTTCTGATTGGCTGGTTCTGACTGAGCTGAGTAATTCTGCAGAACACAGAGGAGGCAGAGGAGCTCAATTATCTTTTTCAGAGATGATCTGTTAGGAGAGCGAAAGTTTTAATACATGTGTAAAATATTTAGTCTGTTTGTTGAAGTTGCCTGCTGCAGCTTTAAGCAGCTTTACGTTTCCAGCAGGTGGTTTTGAGCCTCCATGTTTGTTTTTAATGCCATATTAGATTGGTTGCATCGTGCTTCACCCCTGAGGTCATTTTCCACAGCAACACGGATCCATTGACCTGGATCCTGACCTTGCAGGCGAGGATAAACGAGTTTAACTGAGCATAAAAATATTTAAAAACTAGATATCTCTTTTAACAAAGCAAAAAAATGCAAGTTTTAATCAGTCGTTTATTTTTATAGAATACTTTTGCAGTCCTTTACTTTATAAAAATAAAAAGTAATAGAAACATCAGACAGTTGACGATTTCAGAACAAACTTTACATTCTGTCATCAATAAAACCATCAATACATCAAATATATTGATCAGTGTTTCATATCTAATGAGTCTCTGACCAGCTGCATTTTACTCTGGATTTAAACGAACTCAGTGTTTCGGTTTTCAATCTGCAATCAATAACAATTAAAAACTATTTATGTTTTTAGGTGAGAACTAATGACTGGGCCCTGGTTCTGCTGCCTGTAGGAGTGATGTTCTGGTTCTGGTTCTGACCCACAGGAGTCACTGCAGCACCAGTGGAGGGAGGGCGACCCGGCGTCGGCACGCTGCGAGTTCTGCCGCCGCTCCTGCGGTTCCTCTGAGGTTCTGTCCGGGTTGAGGTGCGAGTGGTGCGGCGTCACGGTGAGTCCAGCCGCTCCAGAACCCGCCGCATCAGAACCGCCCGGTCCAAACGCCATCCTCTGTTCCCCCGCAGAGCCACGCGTCCTGCTGCCACCGCCTCCCGGCAGAGTGTGCCCTGGGGCGACTCCGCAGCATGCTGCTGCCACCGCCGTGCGTCCGACTCCAGTCCAGGAACTTCAGCAAGATGCAGTGCTACCGGATCGGCGAGAGCGGCAGCCAGGACCGCAGTGAGGGGGATCATTTTATCAGTCTGCTTAATTAATACAAAAAACATTCACTTTAATCTTAATTTAAAGAGTAATTAATCTTAATCTTACTTGAAAAATTAAGAAGACTAATTTGCTTAATTACTATGTTTTTTTGTTGCTGTTATTTTTAGAAGAAGCCATGAAGCTAAGCTAACCTGATAATGGCAATTTAACTTGCAGAATTTCATGCATGAATCTATTTTTGTTCAAATAAAACTGATGCAGTTTAAAAGCTTTTACAATTGTTTTCAATAAATCTTCAGTTTGTTTACTTTCTTTTCCTCGTCACAAAGTCTCAATAAGGAAGTCGTTTCTGAATCAAACCAAATCTTTCACTGAGAGTCGCCTCCATGTGGGTTCAGTTGATCTCAGGAGGCGGGGCTTGATGACATCATCAGTGAGTTCGACCACTTCCTGTGATGTTTCTGAAACCAAAGAAGAAAAACCACAAACGTTCAGATCGCTTCCTGTTAGCAGCGCCGCTGATCTGAACTGAGACAGAAAGATGGAGACATGAAGACATTTATGTGTAAAATAACAAATCAAACTGACAAATTAAACAAAAAAAACTTTAAAAATTGGCAATAAATTCAAATAGATTAAAAAAAATAAATAATAATCCAATAAATTAATTTATTTACATAAATTAATCTTATTTATTCATGAGAAATTAATTAATTTACAAATTTTAATGGAAGTATAATACACTAATAATATTTTTAATAAAAGCCATTAAGACAAAGTAATAAAATCCGACTAAATCTAGTAGAAAAACGTATTTAAAGAATTTCATTTAAAAATGTAAATTTAGTTTTAGATGAAAGCTGAATAATTTTAACCAGTGCAAACTATTTGAAATAAAATGTAACAGTTTTGTTCCAGTTCCATCTCTGTTGGTTCATAAACTGGTTTTAATGGATCCGCTCCAGTTGACCTTTGACCTTCAGGATGTTTAGCTTGTGAAACGTTTCGACTTTCTGTCGTTTCCGTCAGATAACTGGGATGAAGCCGAACCAGCAGCTGCTGCGCCCAGAGAGCTCCAGTCTGCAGCTCCAGAGACCAGTAAGACCAGTTACCGCCCCAGTACCAGACCTCTACTGGTTTAACTCTAACTGGTCTGACTCTGGCTGTCAGGGGTCAAAAGGTCACACTCTTCCTTTGTGGTTTCAGGTAAGCAGGTCTTCAAGGTGTTTGACGGCGATGATGCGTTGAGACGCGGCTTCTTCCGATTGGCTCCCAGCTGCCGAGGCGTGAAGAACGAGGAAGTGGTGAGCCTGATGCTGCATCCCAGGAATCAGCTGGGCGCGGCCATGTTGTTTCTGTCGGTGACTTCAGCCTGACCTCTGACCTCGGCTGCTCTTCTGGCTCCGTCCTGCAGGAGGCGGCGCTGAGGGCCTTCTACCTGCCTGGCGAGCCTCATCACTTTGACCTGGAGAACGTCGGTGCCGTGCAGCATCACCATAGCGACGACTTCCAGAACCAGAACGCCAGCGACGCGCGGGTGCTGAGGGCCAAGCTACGGCATGATGATGTCATCAAGGTGCACGCTGCCTGGAGCAGGTGAGGTCGTCCTGAACCCGTTTGACCCTTGAGGGCTGGTTGCCATGGATACGCCTTGTATTTCAGGTCGAGTGTAGTGTCAGTGGAAGTGTCAGAGACGAGCACAGCGGCGTCCGTCCTGAGCGATGTTCTGCTGCAGCTGGACAGACAGGTGAGTTATTACCTGTATCATCTTTATTAGTTAAGTTTGTTTTATATTTATTTATGCAACATATTCTCCATTTTAATCAAGGAACGAAGTTACCTTCAGTTGCTATTAAAATGCTGCAATATGAAATGTTACTGGGCCTCTGTCTCTTTAAATCTCCTGCTCCTTCTGAAGCTCCGCCTCCAGGAAGTCGTCCCAACATGACTCCCCTTAATGTTTTTGCTCTGAGAAGCAGCTCCTATAACGAGCTCAGCAGCTGTTTGCTAATTGCTGCTGGCTAGTCTGAAGGAGCTGAGAGGGGGAGGAGCTGTGTCTCAGTCCCCTGTTAGCCCCCAGGTGCATTTCCTTCTGAGGTTTCAGCTGATTGGTCTGTTTCAGGGTGAAGATGCGTCCAGCTTCAGTCTGCAGGAAGTCTACATGAGCAGCAAGCAAGGTGAGCAGCTGGGTGTGTTTCAGTGTGTGTGTGTGTGTGTGCGTTTCCTTGTAATACCTTGTGGGGACCATTTTCCTGACACATACTACATTGTGGGGACCCACTGCTCCTTGTGGGTCCGAAGCCTGGGCTGTTTTTGGGTCAGGGGTCAGATTTAGGACTAAGGTGTGATTTGAGTTTTGGTTGATTGGAGTTAGGATGTAGAAATGAATGGAAGTCAATGGAAAGACCCCACAAAGATAGCCACACAAACGTGTGTGTGTGTGTGTGTGTGTGTGTGTGTGTGTGTGTGTGTGTGTGTGTGTTTCTAACTGTGTGTGTGTCCTACAGTGCAGAGACAAACTCTGAGTCCTCAGGAGAAGATGGTGGACAAACTGCAGGAGATCAGGAAGGTGAGTCGGACGGAGCTTCAGGTTGTGTTGGTGAGATCAGAGCTGTGAAGGTTGTCAGTTGCTCTTGTTGCTGTTGCTGCAGCTCTCCCTACGTCAGATGAACCAGACCCGTTTCTACATAGTCCAGAACCAGAACCCAGCCGTGCAGGTCGGCCTGCTGATCTCAGGACTGCCCCCCCTGCTGACCAAAGAGGAGTACTGCGGCCTGCTGGAGGAACACCTGGACTTCAAGGGTGAGTCTGCACTCTGCATCGCCCCTGCTGGGTGGACAGAGACCTACAGGTTAATTATTAACAAATAATCAGCTCAGGAGATTAGTAGCCGATGAGTCAGCATCTGGTTACCATGACAACGGCTATCTACAAGATGCTTTGGTTTGTCCAGATGGAGGAACGCTGCTCTGCACAGCGCAGCAAACACATGAATGATCCAAACTGAAAACTACAAGCATAAAAATATCCAAATGCAACAAAAAAATCAGAAAATAGCAGCAAAACAAACCAAGATGCTCTCAGACCAGACGTTGCAACTGCAGACTGACGTTTGCAGCGTTTTATTCCTGCTGCTGTTTTCCAACCTGCTTATATTTTCTGCAGTTTTCTGTTGCTGTGTTTTTGCCCGTCAGCCTCCGTTGCTCTGACTCGTTTTCCTCCGTGTCGTTCTCTGCAGGTCACCTGGTCACGCTAACTCACTTCTATGAAGCTCAAGGTGAGGCTGTTACCATGGAAACCACCTTTTCATCAGGGCTTCGAGACAAGACCTGAATGAACCCGGGGATCTTAACGATCTGCAGTGATGTGCGTGTGTGTGTGTGTGTGTGTGTGTGTGTGTTTCTAGGCGCCGTGGCGCTGCAGATTAGCTGCTTTGCTGAAGCAGAGAGGATCTACATGTTGGCTAAAGACACGACCATCAGCAACAAGACGCTGACATCACTGATCATACCTGAGATCCAGGTGAGCCCCACTGAACTGGTTCCACTGGAAACCAGTTCAATATCCAGACTGGCAGCTTCCAGTCGGCGGCCATCTTTATTCAGTTTATTCATGGAATCAGATTCAAAGAGTAAAACCCAATTTATCTCCATAAATGTTGAATTTGATCCAATCATAGATTCAGATCTGATTCTGAACAAGTGACGCTCCTCTGTTATATAGATCTATGCCACATAGAGCGAAACTCTTCCAGCATTTATTTATTTCAGTTCTGATGGTTCTGGTGGCTCACAGAGAATAAAAACCCAACATTCAGCATCTCAGAACATCAGAATTTTCCACCACATCAATAAAAAATTATATTTTAGCTGGAAATGTCCATCAGGACTGTTTCTCCACTTTGTTTGTTTTTCTGTCCTCTGATTGGCTGGTTTCTCTTGGTTCTGGTTCTGGCTGCAGTGCCAGAAGCTGGGGGACGCAGTCTGCCCCCTGCTGGTGTTCGTGAACCCGAAGAGCGGCGGGCTGAAGGGCAGAGAGCTGCTGCACAGCTTCAGGAAGCTGCTGAACCCTCACCAGGTGTTTGACATCACCAACGGAGGCCCGCTGGCAGGGTGAGGGTTCTGGTTCTGGTTCTGGTCCAGAAGCTCATTGGACCTGCTGATGTGATGGTAGAACATGTTCCTGTGCTGCAGCCTCCACGCCTTCAGGGAGGTTCCCAGATTCCGGGTTCTGGTCTGCGGTGGCGACGGCACGGTGGGATGGGTTCTGGGGGTTCTGGAGACCGTGAGGCACAAGCTGGTCTGCCGCGAGCCGCCCATCGGCATCGTCCCTCTGGGAACAGGTGAGACCGGCGGATCCTCCGGAGGTTCTGGTTCCATCGCCATCTGACGCCCGGGTTCCTCCGTTCTGATTGGTCAGGGAACGACCTGGCCCGGATCCTGCGCTGGGGGCCGGGTTATGGCGGCGACGACCCCTACCACATCCTGGCGTCTGTGGATGAGGCGGATGAAGTCCAGATGGACCGCTGGACCATCCTGCTGGACGCGCAGGATGTCTCAGAGGACGGGAAGGACAGCGGCGTCCTGGAGCCGCCCAAGGTTTGACCAAAGCCAGACAGGATTTCTGCCTAAACAAGAACCAGACTTAGCACAGACGTTGACCTGCTTTTCTGAAAAAAAAAAAGAAAAAAAAAAAAGAAAAGTTCAAGATGGCCGTCATTGTTGTCAAGGAGAATTTATTATCGCACAAAATTTAGCTGTCAAAAGTATTTATCCCAGATTAATACTTTTGGTGTCAAAACATAATAAGATTCACAGAAATCATATTTACTAATACTTTGTCATTTTTAAAGATGGCCACCAAAATTAATTTTTGCATTAAAATTAGTCTTATATTGAACCATAGAAATAATTTATATTCTCTCGGTATGGCGTTTCCTTTTTCAAAATGGCCGCCATGGTTGTAATGAAGAATAAATGTTTGAATTAAAATCAGGTGTAGTTGTTTCCAGTGATGAACTATGCTAACACTAAACACATTGCCAAGTGCTAATGCTAAACTGCTAAATACAAACAAAATTAGCTAGTGCTAACCGTTAATTCATCAGTCTCTCAGACGCTAACAGTAAAATCCTCAGTTTCTAATTCTGCTGGATTTTATTACCGTAAAGTTTTATGAACATGACGAGACAAAATGGCGGCCATCTTAAAAAATGTCCTTCATCCTGAACTTCAAGTGGCTGATGGGAAGGATGAAAACATGCAACCTGAGGCGTTAGCATGCTTATGCTAATGGATGTTTTAGCAGTATTAGCAGCTGTAGCTGGTTTATAGCCCGTCTCCTCTCAGATCGTCCAGATGAACAACTACTTCGGCCTCGGCATCGACGCCGAGCTCAGCCTGGACTTCCACCTGGCCCGGGAGGGAGAACCCGACAAATTCACCAGCAGGTAGCCCGGAGGATCCGACCGTCTCTGTCTGATAAACAAACCTCTTATGCTTCTGAACATGCGAGTGCGACCTTCCTGCCCTCAGGTTCCACAACAAAGGCGTTTACGTGAAGGTGGGTCTGCAGAAGATCAGCCGCAGCCGCAGCCTCCACAAGGAGCTGCAGCTGCAGGTGGACAAGCAGCCCGTCCCGCTGCCCAACATCGAGGGGCTCATCTTCCTCAACATCCCCAGGTAACGCACAGAGACGCACGGCGCCCCCTGCAGGGCGGCGCTCCGCTTCATGTCCGCTCCTCTCTGCAGCTGGGGTTCTGGAGCCGACCTGTGGGGGTCGGAGGCCGACGGCCGGTTCTCCAGGCCCAGGATTGACGACGGCCTGCTGGAGGTGGTCGGGGTCACCGGGGTCGTCCACATGGTGCGGTGCCGCCGGGTCGTCTCGGATCGTCTCGGCCTAGCGTCTCTCTGACCTCTGACCTCTGCCGTGTCTCCACAGGGCCAGGTCCAGAGCGGGCTCCGCTCCGGGATCCGGATCGCCCAGGGATCCTACATCCGCCTCATCGTCAGCAAAGAGCTTCCTGTCCAGGTGGATGGCGAGCCCTGGCTACAGGCGCCGGGACACATCATCATCTCTGCTGCCGGACCCAAGGTACCGAGGATTGGCCCTGCAGGGCCGCCGGAGCTCAACACGGGCCCGGCTGGACCCGGCTAGGCCTCCAGGTTCACTGGTTACTGGCTCCATTCATCCATCATGACCTTGTCCCATCTCTCTGCAGGTCCGGATGCTCAGGAAGTCCAAACTGAAGCAGAGGAAGTCTCCGTCCAGCAGAGACGGACGCTCAGACAGTCCGTCCTCCAGAGACGGGGGACACTGACCGGACCGCCAGTTCTGCCTCTGTAGCTGCTTCCTGCTGAAGCCGGGAGGCCGGTCCGCTCCGGTCCGGTCCGGTTCCTGTGGCTGAGATTCCACTCATGTAGCTTTGTAGCCGAAGACCCACAGGAAAACAGACTCAGGTTCCACTTCCTGCTGAGGAAGAGGAGGAGGTCAAAGTTCATTCCTGCTCCTAAAACAAAAATAATCATCTTCATTGTGACCGTCAGACATTCAGGACGAGTGAGAAGAACCGGGTTCATTGGGTCCGAGCGGAACCAGAACCACTGCTAAGCCTTAGCTGTGGATTTATATCGTCTAAATGTAGAAATATTGCAGGAGGAAGAGGAGGATGAAGAGCGGCATCCAGACTGGCCGTTTGCTCTGCAGACATCTGGACCAGAACCAGAACCGGGTCAGGTTCTGGAGAACATCCAGAACATGGAGCATAAGCTCCTTGTTCCTCTCCTGGTTCATTGCCACATTAAATATTTTGACCGGTTGCCATGGTGATTCCCGCCTTTTCTGGGGCTCCTTGAGGAGGTGGAGCTCCAGAACCTTTTGGTTCCTGCAGAACATTAGAACCTCCAGGTCCAGTTCCTCCAGAACCAATGAGGGAATGGACACATCTCTTTGCTCTCTGATTGGCTAGAAACCAGGAAGTCCTCCAGCAGTGGGAGACTGGAAGTCCTACAATTGGACGGAGAAACAAATTGAATTCAGAAGGTTCTGGATGTTTAAGCGGGTCAGAACCAACATCACTCAGAGCTGGACAAACTGGAGAACAACTGGAAAAATCCTCAAAGTTAAACTGGGAGAACTGGGAAAGTAATCAGAATTTTAACTGGGTCGGGAAAAGTCCAGCTTCCTGTGACCCGGTTAGAGTCTGGATGATGGTTCTGATGGTCCTGATGGATATGGAGGTCCAAATGGAACTGGGTTTATCACTGCTTTAAATTGCAATCCCAGTATAATCCCAGTATGAGCTGGGTTGGAATCATCTCCAGGAAAATTGACAGAGGAAATGGTGAAATTAGTCATGTGTGGTCCAGACAGAAGCAGGTTTCAGGAGTCAGGACTCTGGTTCTGCTGGTTCTGATGGGTCTGCTGGTTCTGCTGGACCCTCCATGTTGACGGGGTTTAGATTTACTGTAGCTCTGATGTTTACTTTTAGCTGTCATATTTTTCTTATTTTTGGTGCTAGAAAATAAAACTTGGTGATTTTCTGTGTTTTCAGTTCTGGAGGTTCTGGAGGTCCTGGGTCAGTTTTACTGGACAAATGTGAAACTGCAGGGTTCTGTTTGACCCGTTTGGTAAATTTTCAGAACTTCTGACTGAAGCGTCTTGTCCAGCTTTGAGCTTCCTGAGGGTTCAGGTTACAGTTCTGCTGATTGGCCAGCAGGAGGCGCTGCAAGGGGGGGGGGACGCAGTGGTGTTAACTGTGGAGCTGATCAACATGCAAGAAGTTCTGTTGGTCATTGAACCTGGACTCTCGGCTTCCTGTTGGTCTGAATGAAAACGTGAGACTCGGCCGGGCCGGGCGGCACCAGAACCACAGAGGTTCTGACTGAAAGAAAATAAAGTAAAGCATCTTTTATCCCCACGGATCGACACGTTGGGATTAATGGGCTGATCAGGGTTTTAATCCAGGAAGATGAGATGTTTTTGGATTTTAAAAACTGAAATTGTAATAAAACATCATCTGGGTCCAAAATGTTCAGATTAATCTAATATAGTTACATGAAAATCATGATTATTGTTAATGACAACTCTTACATTTATGTCCAAATTTTCTATTATCTTTGTAGTTTAAAGTCATTATTTTACTAAAAGGAAATCTGTCCATTAAATTTGGCTTTGAGCCGTAAAGAATTTCCAGACGTCATTTTATAAATTTATACTCTCTGAAAATATTTGACTTTTTTTCCTCAAACGTTTAATTTAATCTCATTACCATCTGGTTTTAGATTTAAATAATAAAAAATGAGAGGATCTCCAGATTTTCTTCATTTTACAGTAAAAATAATCTGACATTTTCTTTGAGTTTTATGGAGAGCAAAGAGTGCCAAATTGCAATAATTAAATAACTGATGAAATCACTTAAGTGTTCCTAATTTATTAAAATTGAAAATAAATCCAGAAACATTTATTAAAGATAATGAATTGTACCCCAATTAAATGTCTTCATTTTTAAAAGTAGATATAATTATTCCATGATTTAATAAATGTATGTTCCTGCATACATGCTAATTAACATTATGAATTATTTTAAACTGTAAACATGACCCATCAAACTCAGAGGGCGGGATCAGGGCTGTTTCCAAAAACTAATTATATATATGTAATTTAATTGAGACACATTTAATAAATTACTTTTGTATTTATTTCTAGTTTTACATGGTGACACATTTAATTATTTCATAAGTTATTTGTTATAATTTGGCATTCTCACTAAATGAAAACAAAGAGCACCAGAACAACAGCACAGGAGCTCCACAACAGGAGAAGTTGTGGTTGGAGGTCCTGGGGCCCCTCAGCGGGCCCTGGGTCTTTATTCGGCCATGCAGTAGTCTTACTTTGCCACACTGCCAGTCGCACAACGAGCCTTCATCGCTGCCAAACCTGACGTAACGTGTTGTTGCTGCTTTGACGTAACGTTTCTGCTTCTCGTGCCTCCGTAGTGGCGACCTGAGGCCCCGCCCCTTTCAGCTGAGAGGTGGGCGGAGCCACGCCCCCAGTGCGTAGCCGTTTAGCTGTGTGTTAGCTGCCGGTGCAGTGGCATCTTCTCTCTCATGTGCCTCTGGTTTCTGTCTGCTGTAACACTTTTTACTCGTTTTATGAATAGATGACGTGTTTATTTTTGCAATCTGAAGCTGTTTTGAGTTTTGACTGTAACTTGCACTAATTGATCCTCTTCTATGTCCCATAAAGGTTCTGATGTATGTTAGCTAAAGCTAATTATAGGTCATAAATGTATATGGTTAAATAACAGATTGGTCTATGTGTTTAATTATAATAAAATGGTTTAATATGGAAATATGGCTGTTTATGTTTGATTTTAAGAGGAATGATTCTCTTTTCACGCCTCAGCCAGAACTCATTAATCTTTAAGCTTTAAAAGAAAAAGTTAACATCTTCAGAGGAACAGACCTTTGAATCTTTAATCTTTCAGGTAAATAATGCAGTGTGTCTCTCTCCTCTGATTTGTCTTATTCCAGTTTTCTTATTTGTTTTATTTCTAATTTTCGGGGGTGGTGGGGGAAGAGGTTCACTTTTTTAATGTTTTTTTTCTGTTAGTTTTGTTCCATTTTTATCCCGATTTCTATCTTAGTTTTATTCATGTTTTATTCTGTTTCTGTTCTTACTTATTTTCATTTTTTTCTCACCTGATATTTCAAAACCAGTGATTTAAAAAAAATAAAAAGTCGGAGTGAGCCCTCCTGACTCTCTGCTGCCCCCTGTGGTGAACCTGGTAATTGGAGTGAGACCTCCTGACTCTCTGCTGCCCCCTGTGGTGAACCTGGGAACCGGGGGGAATTTCCAGTGGGGAAGGAACTCCACTCTCTTTCTTCTCGGTGTCACCTGGAGGTTTCAGCTTTGTCGAAGCAGGACTGGATGAAATATTTGGGCTCTCCACGCAGTGATGGTGTCCCGAAGCTGAGCCCGGTCTGCTCGTGGGTCTGCGGGTTCTGCGTGGGGAGGAAATAATGACGGACATGAGTGAACTGAAGTGAAGCGGAACGAGCCCCAACTGTCACACTTCAAACTGACTTCCACCTGAGCGAGCTGACCAGGTAACATCATGCTTACTACACATTAACCACTGAGAGCATAGCCGCTGGGTCCGAACCTGGTGTCAGAACCGCGCCTTGGACCGGACCGGACCGGTACAGCTCAGTTTGCTTTGTTGTTCTGCTTACTTCCTTATTAGCCAGGTAACTTTTTAACCCAGCACCATTTGGTTGTTTTATTAAAACCCTGAATATAGTCATAAGGATTAAAGCCACTGTATCTAAAATCTTTAAAATCTTTGTTATCTAACATTTAATTCGGCTCCTATTTTACTAAAATTAACTTTTATTTTAGCTTCAACTTAAAACTCTTAGAGTCGCTCAACTGTGTCTTTTTCCTGGTGACAGATGAATTTGAGAGATATGACAAAAAAAATAAAAAAAATTCCAACATTACGAAAGCCGTATTAATTATTACTTTATTTCATTTGGGTTTAATATAAGAATATCCCGAATTTAATATTTTTAAGCTGGAATCTGGAGGTTTCTTAAATTAGGAGGATTTTAAATAGAGTTTGGTGGAAACCTCCGAGGCTCGCTCCCGGAGCAGCGGGGACAGGTAGCGGTTAGCCGTTCCGGCATGACGGAGAGACACTCGGCCAGGCTGGAGCTCCAGCACCGCTTCTCCCGCCGTGGAGATACAGCCTCCATGTCCGTGTTTCACTTTATCAGTGGTCACTTCCACGAAGGAAACAGCAGCACTAGTCCCACGACTGGGTAGTTAGCTGTTAGCAACCCACACGGATGCGCGTTCACGCCACGGGGTAAACGCAGCGGGGGCGCGCTCTGCTAAGCTGCACCATGTATCAGAAGAATCAAAGATCAATCAATATTATTGGCTTTTGATCATAAAAATAGGAGAACAGCACCACCAGTTACCAGATATGATGATGCTATCGTGTTTAATGCTTTTATTTGCTAATTAGTTTTTTATTTACATAAATTAAAAGTTAAGCATATCAGAAAAGCCTTTTAAAAAGTCTGAAGTTTTTTCTCTAGTTTATCAACAATTAGTTACTGCGAGTTTCTGCTTAGAATATGGTTGAAATCCAAGAGATTTGATATTTAAATTATTCATGTTAATTCATATTTGCTCCTCTTGTTATATTTAGGATTTAATTTGAACTCACTTTTAAAATGTAGATGTTATATTTCATTGTTCTGATGATTGTTTTTTTTAGGCCCTGCTGACTTCTCCTGGAGGAATCTGTGTTGGGTTTTCTGCTTAATATTTTTCTCACTTGTGCAGCATTTTGAACTCAGTTTGAAAAACAAGTAAAATTAACAAATTTAAATATTAAATATTTCTAACTATTAATTAGAAATGGTTTAATAACTTTCCAGGAAGAGTTGTTTTGTTTTGGGCAATTAAAGTTTGGATGATGACACTAAAGAAAATCTGCTTCTACTAAAAATAAAAATGAGGCTGAAGATTTTAGTCCTAACCAGGAAATTCCTGCCTGGTAATAAAATGATTTATAATTAGACTCAGTAAACAAGACAGGAAGCTGCAGATAAATCACGACTTTAAAACAGAAAACAGTAAAGAAACAGGAATGTCTTCAAACTCTTATTCATATGGCTTAGCTGCTCAGCTTCATCATGTCGACAGAGATGTGTTTGATTTTGGTTCTGATTTTAAATCCTAAATGTGTGATTTCTGCAGACAAGATGGCTGCTGACGAGAACTACCTGCACCCCTCCAGCCAGGTGAGCTCACCTGCCACTCGCTGCTGCACGATGAGTGGCAGAAACTCAAATCGAACTTACATCAGAAATCTTGTTTGAATGGAAAAAAACCAACACATCAGTACAAGAAATAAAGATTTATTAATTCTTTTGTATCCTGTCAGACATTAGGGGAAATATTTCCTTTTTCTTGCTGATATGACCGATCTAAACGTTTGGGCCGGTATTGACGTTGTTACCGATATTTTCGGCTTCTCTGGTTGAAATCCATCCATTCCTGCGTTTTGAGCTGCAGCAGAAACTGCTTAGAAAGCAGAAATTTAGGCCGTTTCTGTCTGATCCGAGGTCGCAGTCGTACCTGTGCTGCTCCTGACGTATGATTGGACCAGGAGCCGGGAGGAAACACCGTTCCTCTCCTGAACGCAGAACTGGACGGATTTTACAGTATCAAACTCAGAATATCTTAGTTTCTGCCCGGAATAAAAAATGTTCATTCAGCAAGCTGAGTTTGCTGTGAGACTGATATAGGTGCACAGATCTATGTGAATGGACGATGATTTGATTTGTGTTTGAATCTCACTCAGCCTGCTCTCGGCTCGCGCAGCTGTTTCCCTGCTCAGCAGTCTTTAGCTGAAGACGATTTCTCTCATATTTTCGTCTTTTTTCACCTCCAGAACTCTTCATGTGCTGAAATAAACATCCTGGAAAATAAAAGTTGAGTTCTAGGTGAACAAACCCAAACTTTCACTTTTATTTTACAGTTTCTAAATGCGGTTGTGAATTTTTTGCAGTGCTGTGTAATTTGCATTAGTAGCTCATCTGAGTTGATTCTGAACTTCCACAGGATTTTATTAACATTGGAAACTTTAACTGTGAAAGTTTGGTTTAGTTCACCAGGACTTGAAATGACAGCTTTTCCTTCCTGTAATCTTTATTCCAACAAATAAAGATTTGTGCAGGTGAAATCTTGAAAAAATAAAAGTCTTTGGATTTCAAATTAATCTACAAACAATAAAATAAAAAAAATTGTCCATCAAGTTTTCATTGCTTAGCTGAATATTGTCAGGCTACAGAATCCCAGTTTATGTTGTTATGGTTTCCTCCCATTTTGGTTGTGGAGGGATAATCTGATTGGATTAAAAAACCCCGTCTGTGATTGGCTGCTGGTTCGGTTCATTAGCATACAGCTAACGCAGCAAGTTTAGAGCACAAAACTCACCCCAGCAGAACCCGGAGCGGTTCTGGTCCAGATGGTCCAGCAGAACCGCTCCAGGTTCTGTTGCAGCTCCAGAACCCCCAGCGGTTCTGTCGGACCTCAGCTGGGTCTCGTTGCAGATGTTCGACACCATGATCGATCCGTCCTACCTGGGGTATTCCCACTTCGACCCGATGCCTCAGATGACGGCTCTGCAGTCAGGTGAGACTCCGCCGTCTACCGGGTCAGAACCAGTACCGACTGGCTCCTCCCCTCTGACTGTGTCTGATTGGTTCTCGCTAAGCCCCACCCACCAGAGGGGCGTGTGGGTTTCGGTTCTTCTGTCTGCCCCAGTCAGTTCTGTTGGTTTCTCTCTAACTGTTCAGCTTGAACCGGATCAGAACCGATCTATTGGATCGTGTTCTGGTTTATTGGATCAGAACCGTTTTCTGGTTGATTTTTATTTTTGCAAATTAAATTTTCCCTATAAGCGACTTCCTGTTATTTATCCAGAAAACGTCTTAAATATTAACTTTAATATTTTAAAACTGGAACAGAAGGAAAAACACTTTTTATTTATATTTATATAATATTATATTTATATTTATTATTTAAAATTATTAAATTGTATTATTTTTTAAATTTTTTTTATATTTGTAATTTTTTTTGTTTGTTTTTTAAGATTAGTTGTCATTTAAATTCAATTTAAAATATTGTCACTTTTTGGTACGTAAAACTTTTTATATAAACTTAAATTGTTTTATTGTGTGTATAAAGGATTTTATATTTCTATTATTTTCTTCAATTATGATGATTTAATACATTTATCGTTTACATTATTTTATATTTCTCTATTTGACACATTTTAGTATTTATTTTTACTTTAATGATAGTTTTCTAAGAATTTAACGATATTTTGTTATAATAATAAATATTTAGTTTTTAACATAAAAAGCCTATTATTTTCTCTGTGTTAATTTTAATTTAAATTAAATTATTTAAATGCAGTCCAGGGGTCATGTGACCTCAGCTGTCAGCCAATCAGGCCGTGTTTCCTGCTGGGCAGGAAGTGATGCGATCCGTGTCCGTCGTGTTCATGCTGCTGTTTTTACAGCTCAGCCTGGAAGTGAAATGAAAAATAAAATCAGGTTTATGGTTTAAAAACTCCTCAGATTTCCAGTTTGACAGGAAGTGTCTGCTCAGCATGATGCTGCCACCGCTGAAACAGGCAGAAGATCCCGACTGGGTCTGAAGTTTCTGCTGCAGCAGGAAGCCGGCAGAGTTTCTGTCTGGAAAACGAAATGATTGGAGGAAACTGGCGGCGGCAAAACGAAAGACAAGTTTCATGACGAGGCGGCGGCGGCGCGCTGCGCTCTCACTTCCTGTTTCTGGTTTCAGCTGAAGCTCTGAAGGCTTCCAGGCTGATGATGATGATGACTCTGTCTAATTATTCATCATATAAATAACTAGATTAGTAATTAACGATAGGTTAAATAATAAACCTTAGATTAATTTATTCATTTCTATGTTATTTATTTATGTTTGTTTTATAAATAGATAAATAAACAGATGAAGACAGAAACAGAAAACTTTCTTTTTGTTTTCTGCTCTAAATATTTAAAACGTCCAGTTATCGTCTAAAATGTTGAAATTATTAATAAAAACTTTGATTGGTTGTGTGTTTCAGTGGACGGACCATTCCTGCAGATCCTGGAGCAGCCCAAACAGGTGAGCAGCCCACCTGGACAGGAAGTCCACTCGGTTTCTCCTCTGATCATTGAAGCTGCCTGATCTTTAATCAGATTATTCTGATTTTATTCTGTAGAGAATAAAATCTCTACAGATTTTATTCTGTAGAGATTAAAATCTCTACAGAGATTTAGCAGGCGCTAACACACCTGCGCTAACACAGGTGTGTTAGCGCAGGTGTGTTAGCGCGATGCTAGCAGTGACCTCAGCTGCTGCTCCACCTGAGAGGGGTCAAAGGTCAGCTCCATCAGTCTCCAGTAAATAATATGTATTTATTATAAAAATAAATACATAGGAAAATAAGATTTTATGTAATTTAATGAAAATAACATTTAATATTTCAATTAAAAAGTACAAAAAATTAAAAGCATTTAATTTAAATAAAAATAATAAATCAGAAATTAAAGAAAAGGAAATAATTTTACATTAAAGCTTACAAATTAAAGTAACATTTTCAAAATTATTGAACATAAGTACAAATAAATAAAAATAAAAGAATGAAAAACAAAAATCAAAGAAATTAAAATAAATGTTTATAATTAGAAACAAATTTTTAATAAAAAAAATTACATAAAAAATTCCAAGAGGAAAACATCTCAGACGTCACGAGGTCAAAGGTCAGAGCATGAAGAAATGTCCAGAAACTCCAGAGCTGTAGCTCAGACTCTATGGGCCTCAGGCTAAAGGTTAAAGGTCATGACCCTGAGCCAGGCCGGCTGCTTGGAAGGGCTGAAGGAGAAAACCTCCTCTCTCTAGAAACAAGATGGCGGCCGGACTGAGGTTAGCAAGATGAGCGAGGTCAAGGTTGTCCCGCAGCCAGGACGACCTTGACCTCTGACCTCTGCTGTAATCTGAGATAATCTGAGATGTTGTGTTTGTGTTTCTGCAGCGCGGCTTCAGGTTCCGCTACGGCTGTGAAGGTCCGTCGCACGGCGGCCTGCCGGGAGCCTCCAGCGAGAAGAACAGGAAGACGTACCCGACGGTGAAGGTAACGCTTCCTGTTTGGGCGGCGGCTGGCAGAGGAAACGCTTCCTGAGAGCAAAGCGCTGCAGCGGCTCTGCGGTTCAGAGCTCTGCTCTCTGCTCCGCGCTGCAGACTCATAAAGAAAATACCAGAAATAATAACAAAATATTCAGACAATAAACAGAAGCTAAATGTGCTAGAACAAATTAGTTTGATTTATCACTAGAGTTTTTTCTGAAAGTTTGTTGCTAGCGGGTCTGAAAAGGCGCTAAATGTAGCTACATCGATGCTAAGTTAGCAGCGTCCAGGCCACACCCCCTCCCTCACCCCTTCTCCTGGCATGGGGGGGCCAGATTGGATCCAGATTTCTGGATGTTTTTCCGTTTGGACCTTCTGGTTCTGGTAAACATGTGAAACAACAACAGTTTTTTAGTGTTTCCAGAATCTGTGTCATTTGAAGGTTCTGAACCCGTTTCCTGGGATGGATCTTCTTCCTGCTGTTCCTGCAGGTGCAGGCTTTTATTTTTAAAACCCTTCATGTTGATGGCGCTGTAGATGAAAGCTGGACTCTGGTTCCCCATCCTCTGGTTGTGTTTTGGCCGGAGAGTCAAACCAACCAAACCCTCTGAGCAACCTGTTCCCCTCCTGGCCTGTGGGGGCGCTGCACCAAGAACCACTGAAGGAAACGACACAAAAACCTCTGAAGACACTGAGAGCAACTTCCTTCTTCACCAGATGGAAACAAGATGGAGGATTTTAGCGGTTGGAGGATTTCTCTTTAGGCTAAAGACCAGGAGCCATTTCTGGTGCTAGCGCTAGGCTAGCACGTTAGCCTTGATTGTATTTACCCAGAAAGCCCTGCAATGTAGTCCACTTCCTGTTTTTGGAGCGGTCTCCGGTCCACTTGGCGTTTACATATGCAGAGTGTCTTCAGTCAGAGGCGTCTTCATACCGCTGAAAGACAGACCTCTACAGGAGATCCTCAGTGTCAGTTAAAGCAAAGATTAACTTTCTTTTGGGATTAAAAGAAGCATTTCTGGATTGAGATGAGGTGTTCCTGTTTGTGTTGCCATGGTAATGTTTCTTATTCTCTATTAATCCGTGGAAACTTTTCTGTCAAATTAGTGAAAAAACGTGAAGTTTTTAAAAGCAGTCGATGAAGAACGAACCGGATCCCGGGACTGGTCCCGCCTCCAGCATTCAGAACCTAACGGGCCTGGACCTGTTCACACACACACACACACACACACACACACACACACACACACACACACCTCTGCATGTTTCATGTCTGTTGGGAATTTCCTCCTCGCGACACCCACAGCTAATTACAAGGAAGCGCCGCTGCGTCACAGACAGGAAAGGTGCAAAGTTTCAGCTCGGAGATGAAAGCGTGGCGTTGGCGCCGGCGCCCACTCAGGCCCAGAAACACAGTTAACCCTTCGCTAGCGTGCTGCTTTGGGTCAAAACAGCCAATCAGCTGATCGTCAGAACTGCTCAGTCGACAGAATGAAACGGGACAAACCTTAAAGTCACAGTTCAGTTTCAGCCGAGGTGATGCTGAGTCCGTAACCATGACGACACAGCCTCTGGATGTTAACATTCTGGTACAAGCTGCCTGTTTACAGATGTGCAATGCATCATGGGATTTCAATCTCTGGAAAGGTTCACGCCTTCACTCCCATCCCACTGGTGGGATCCATTCCTGGCCCGGTTTGGCTCTCCCGGGTCAGAAACAGAGGAAAGCATCAAAGGTCTGATCAGATGAACCTCTCCATCTGAATGACCTTTGACCCCTTCAGTAGAGCTGATCTCAATCTTTGAACCCGTTCAGGAGCCAAAGAGGAGCGCAATGCTTCGATTCCCATTTATTTTATGCAAAAACAGAGAAATATGCTAAGCTAGTTTACAAAACAAAAGCGTAAAAAACTATAAAAACGATTAAAAGACAATAGATTACAGAACTTAAAGGAGCTGAAATAGTGAAAGTTTGGGGTAAATCAGTGAAGGATAGCATGTTAGCATCACACAGCGGCCAAATGCGAAATAAATCCAACTTTTTTGCTCCAATCTTTTCACCCAAATAAACTCCGATCTGTTCCACTTCCAAATGTGGAACTAAATCTGAGTTTTCAAAGCGTCTGCAGTCTGAACGGTTTGATAGCAGAAATGCGACTATGTAGCGACGCAGAAACTTTTATTACCAAATTAACTAAAAGATTTCACCAACCGTAGATCTGTTCATTCAGCCGAACATGTTGGAGAAAGAAAATGCTGCCAAAGCCTGAAGGAATACGTCGCATAAAGAAGGCCTCAACACAGCTAGCGAGTTAGCTAACGTTAGCAAGTTAGCTAATATCAGGTCAAGTCAAAGTTCATTTCGGTAGCACATTTCCAATAGCCTCAGCTGACCACAGCACTCCACAACAAACACAGCATGACAGGTAGATAAGTGATAAAACAGAAATAAAATTTCATTTAGTAAAAATAATAAGACAAATATGAAATTGGCAGACGTACCAAAAGTTAATAGTGTGAGTAAAAGAAAAACAATGTAGAATTTTGGCTGCAGCGATTTGTTTCCATCCTTTTCCTTTTCTCCTTTAGCTGGTGTTGAATGGCTGAGAGAATAGATGAAAATAGATGTTAGCAAGTTAGCTAATGCTAGCAAGTTAGCTTATGCCAGCAAGTTAGCTAATGTTAGAACGACACTGAATGCATTTGGATTATTTGTTCCCCAGGACAAGAATAATGCAGGACTGTTTATGTAATAATAATCAATGTTTTTCTTGAATAGTATTGTTTTATTATTATTATTATTATTATTATTATTATTATTATTATTATTATTTATCATATTTATTTATTATTATAGTATCGTTGCATTTTGTCCATGTTGCGTCAGAATTCAGCAGCAGAAAAAGACAGACGGTGAATCTAAACGTCTGAAAATGACAATAATGAACTGATGAAAGCAGTCAGTGAACGCATCACACCCCAGCCCACCAGTCCTGGTCCGACTCCACATCCCAACAGAACCGGGTCAGAAGCTCCAGTCTGTACTTCTGTTAGCTTCCTGATGATCTGGTTACCAGGAACAGCTTTCAAACCAGCAGAACCTAATTTTCGGACCCGCGGTTTGATTCTGGTTCTGACCTGGGCGTGAAATGAAGCTGGTCAGAAACGCAGCAGCTGCTGCTGCATGCTGGTGTTCTGGGTTTGGAGGGGGTGAGACGCTGCTGCTTTCAGATTTGTCTTTATTTCAGTTTTATTTTTATTTTTTTTAGCAGAATTTAAGCTGTTTTATGCGTTTCTCATGCGGAGACAGCGGCCTGCTGCAGCTGTCGGGTAGCTGTGGCGCAGCAGCAGCCAGGAAAGCCTCAAACTGCAGCTCTCGCTCTGATTCTAGGAACCGCGTTCATCTGCTGCGACACGTCGAGTGGCCGACAGAACCAGGAAGAGGAAGTGGGCTTTTTTATTGCAACAGTTGCAGCCAAATATCTGCAGTGGCACGGCTGGCTGTCACACAAACTGAAGGAACAGGAAGAGTTTGTTCTCACGTTTCAGTTAAACAGAGATAACATGAAAATGAACATCTGGAAGCAAACACTAGTAAAACGGCTAACAGCAGATTCAGCTTCAGTTCAGATTCATGTTCAGACGAACAGGACCAATCAGAGCACAGGCCCAATCAGAGCACAGGCCCAATCAGAGCACAGGCCCAATCAGAGCACAGGCCCCGCTGCCCCTGGTCTGTTTGTGTTAAATGTTTCAGTCACGTGTTGCCTAGTGAGAAACAATCCAAAGCTTCTTTTCAGTAAATAAGACCTCAGGCCGCCCTCTCATTTGCTGAAATGCAGATAAAATGATGGAGCCCTGAGGAACTCCAGAGGTTATGAAGAAATTCACAACACAATCTCACACTGCAGCTTCTTACTGTAAAAATCTTTCAAGTGTGCCCAAAGGCTTTAAAACTGGCATGCTAACCTCTCAGGTCGAATGTTTTTATATTTCCCATCAGACACTTCAGTTTCAGGAGGATGGTATTTTTCAAGATGGCTGCCGTTTTGAGCCATCAAAATGGCAGTTATGATAATGACTAATTACTAATTATTATCATAAAATGTTCCCATAAATGTTTGATGATTTGGATGAACTTTATGTCTCATCATGTTTTCTACTTTGTTCAACTCTAAAGTGATAAAATGTTCAGACTCTGAGGACTTTGCTGCTAGCGAGTCTCACAGCAGGAAGGAGATGAAGATGAGAGCCTGGTGTCTTCATAGTTAGCATTAGCTTCTTCTAATTGTTTTGTGTTTATTGTTAGCATAGCTAAGATTCTTGTTTAGCGATTATTGAACCGAATGTTGTGGTTAGCTGTGCCACCACTGGCAAGAACTACAGCTGATTACTTTCCATTACAACCAGGGCGGCCATTTTAAAAAATGTCAAGGAATTCTACATGATTTCTTTGGTTCAAAATGAGTAGGTGATGATTAGACACCAAGCATATCTAGAAGGTGATTCTAGAGCAGAAAACCATTTTGTTTGTTTTCTGACTGACCTTCAGTCTGACTCCAGAAAACCTGCTGATCGTCTGACAGACGGTTGGAGACGGTCAGGTTTGTTTTCAGCCTGAATCCATCGCTTCAGCGATCTCTGATGTTGGTGGAGGTGAGAAGTTTCAGTGAGTCATTTATACCAGGAGAAAGTTTCTCTGAACCACCACAGAGAGTCTGAATGTGTGTGACTCATCTGTGGAGTCCAGAATGAGATCACAAACCTCATTCTGTCTGATTTCACCAAACATTTTCACTCTCAGCTTCATCCACCTCATCTTTTCTGTTTTCCTCAGCTGGCCTGTGCTAACGGCAGCATTCTGCTGTGGGTTTCAGATCTGTAACTACCAGGGTCAGGCCCGGGTCGTGGTCCAGCTGGTGACGGCGCTGACCCAGCTGCCGCAGCTTCACGCTCACAGCCTGGTGGGGAAGCAGTGCGATAAAGGCATCTGCATCGCTGACCTGCAGTCCAAAGACTCCACCATCAGGTAGGAGTCATGCACGTTTCATTTAAATGAGTGTTTAATGTTATTCAGTTTAACCCAAAGTTTGTCTGGAGATGTTTAAATCTACATAAATGTTCAACTGAGACCAGATATTTTCTGGTCACATGACCTTTAGTCTGACTATGAGACTCATTGTGCTTTTAAATCAGTTTTGGTGAATATAAAGCTGAACTGCACTAGTTATTGCAGCTCCACAGGTTTCCCTTTGACCTCTGACCTGAGGTTCGTCTGACAGCAACTTGTTTTGGTGCCAGTTCTTTAAAAGCAAACCAGGTGGCAGACTGAACCAGTCCTGCCCCTTCAGTCATTTTTGTAGTTTGGTAGCAGAGGTGTGATTATCCAGTGACGCAGAATCGTTTTATTCCCAAACTTATTAAAAGATGTCAGTAGCGAGTTAGCTAACGCTAGCACCAGAAAGTCCCAGAATGCATTTGGATCATTTGTTCCTCCAATCAAAACAATGCAGGTCTGTTTATGTGGTGTTGCTATTCAAAACGTTCGTTTTGTGTGCTAGCTAAGAGCTATAGCACTGTGTGCTAGCACACAGTGCTATAGCTAACATCAGCAGAAAGCTAGCAAAACAACTTCCAGGACTTCCAACTCATTAAATTCATGTCTGAAATAAAGCTTGCTCTGCTGAAACATTTGACTTTGGTTTCCTAACTTGGACTACAACATCGCTGCGAGAAATAAAAATGGAGGCTTTCCAAACTTAATTAGCCAGAAGTTCATGACCTTGTTTAGTAAATACTGTGACGTAAAAGTTCAGAATATCAGGGAACAGAAAAACCTGAACAGATTGATGGAGACACGTGGAAACTGAATCTGCTCTCTTAGAGACTCCAGATACACGACGAAATGTATTAAAGGATAAAAAGTGGAATTTCCTGACTTGTCCCCTTCAAAACAAAAGCCCAGGTAATGATGGATTTGTGAGATTGGTTACAACATCTGAGTTAAATGGAGGACTACCTCAAACTCTGCTTCCTGGTGTGACATCATGGAGAACCGGTCAGCCCAGCTTGGATCTGGTTCCGCTCTGTGTGGGTCCGACCAGCAGAACCTGACCTGCTTCTGGCTTCCTGCAGTTTTCCCAACCTGGGGATCCTCCATGTGACCAAGAAGAACGTGGCGAAGACGCTGGAGGAGCGGATGGTGGAGGCCTTCAGGATGGGCTACAACTGCGGGGTCGCCATCCACCCGGAGGTCGACGCGCTGCAGGGGGAGGTCCGGGTCCCGCGGGAGCTCAGCGGTCAGTGGTTCCGATCCGATCCCGCCTCTCCTCAGTAACAAGCAGCTGCTGGTTCTGGTTCTGATCAGCAGCCGCTTGTAGAATTACACTGTAAAACATTGACAGTAATATTTTAGTTTATTTAGTCTGTCATGGGGGAAATGTTCACCTCGTGCTCTCATAATGTCATAAATATTTAGCTCCACTTTAAATGTTTAGCTAATATGCTAATCAGCTTGCCAATAAATGGAAGTGCCCTATCAAAATAAATTCAAATTCAGAAATACTTTATTGATCCCAAAGCAAAATGAAATTAAGGTTTAATTTAATTTCAAGTTAAATATTGATGAACCCAAAGCTCAGTATTTAGCTGATGTACTTTATAGTTTTTATTCTGAAAAATCTTTTCACCTTTAAATAATTAGTTTTGCTGTATTTAAATTTATTTTCAGCCGATGTTTTTACTGTTCTTGATTGCATGTTGCTGTAGATTCAGCTCCATGAACCAGATCCTGTGGATCGTAAATCACTTGTTTGTCCATGCTGGTTTGGGAGCCATGCAGATGTTTAGCTGTTGGCAAACATCAGAACCGTTTCCATGTTGTGTGCAGACCACCAGCGCAGCATGATCAGCAGCGCCGCAGCCTCTCAGGCCAAAGAGATGGACCTGAGCGTGGTGCGCCTCATGTTCACCGCCTTCCTGCCCGACAGCGACGGCGGCTTCTCCAGACGCCTGGAGCCCGTGGTGTCCGAGCCCATCTACGACAGCAGTCAGTGCAAACCTCTGGACTTCATTCATTACTAATGAATTACTAATTAATGTGGCGCTCAGCTGCTGATTGGCTGCTGGCATTAACTTGGTTTCATCTGGAGAAACAACCGAAATGAAAAGGGGAAGTAAAGGAAGCCAAGCAGACGGAGCAGAGCCTGCTGCCGGCAGAGCTCTGCCTCCTTCCTGTCCGTCTGTCCTCCATCTTCCTGCTTCAGAGTCTGAGCGTCACTGAGGCGTCTCCTCTCTGTCCACCACTTCATCACTTAGCATTGCTCTCATAACAGAGTTCTAGTATAGTGATGAATAATTCTGACTCTTCTTCCTCCCTCAGAGGCTCCAAACGCCTCAAACCTGAAGATCGTCAGGATGGACCGGACCGCCGGCTGCGTGACGGGGGGAGAGGAGGTCTACCTGCTCTGTGACAAGGTCCAGAAAGGTGAGCAGGAGTCCAGCATGTGACAAGATCTGAGTCTGAGGTCCGCTAACGAGGCGCCGCGGTCTGCTAACGAGGCAATGTGGGATTCTGGGTTTTCTCCTCTGATTTCCTGTGTCTCGTTCTGGCTGGAGGCGGGTTCCCCCTCCAGCCTCGGTTCGGGTCGGGTCTCGGTGCCCTCCAGGACCCTCCAGTGTGTTTGTGTGTGTTTCATGTTGTGTTTCTTGTGCGTAGATGACATCCAGGTGCGGTTCTACGAGGAGGACGACTCAGGCTTGACCTGGGAGGCTCTGGGCGATTTCTCCCCCACAGACGTCCACAGACAGGTCAGCGCTGATCCAGCTGCAGCCGGGAGGCGCTGCAGTCGTTACACCGCTTTCATGCTCTGTTCTTTTGTCAATGTGTTGCCATGACGACAGTTTGCCATCGTCTTCAAGACCCCGAAGTATCGAGACCAAAACCTGCAGAAGCCAACGTCTGTCTTCGTCCAGCTAAAGAGGAAATCCGACAACGAGACCAGCGAGCCCAAACCATTCACCTACCATCCGCAGATCATAGGTAGACACCTGCACCCACCCACAGCGTAGCTACGTCCTCTGGCCCCGCCCACAGCGTAGCTACATCCTCTGGCTCCGCCCACAGCGTAGCTACTCTGGCCCCGCCCACAACGTAGCTACACCATTTGGGCCCGCCCACAGCGTAGCTAGACCATTTGGGCCCGCCCACAGCGTAGCTACACCATTTGGGCCCGCCCACAGCGTAGCTACGTCCTCTGGCCCAGCCGACAGCGTAGCTACTCTGGTCCCGCCAACAGCGTAGCTACACCATTTGGCCCCGCCCACAGCGTAGCTACGTCCTCTGGCCCCGCCCACAGCGTAGCTACGTCCTCTGGCCCCGCCCACAGCGTAGCTACATCCTCTGGCTCCGCCCACAGCGTAGCTACTCTGGCCCCGCCCACAACGTAGCTACACCATTTGGGCCCGCCCACAGCGTAGCTACGTCCTCTGGCTCCGCCACAGCGTAGCTACTCTGGCTCCGCCCACAGCGTAGCTACGCCCTTTGGGCCCGCCCACAGCGTAGCTACACCATTTGGGCCCGTCCACAGCGTAGCTACACCATTTGGGCCCGCCCACAGCGTAGCTACGTCCTCTGGCCCCGCCCACACCGTAGCTATGTCCTCTGGCCCCGCCCACAGCGTAGCTACATCCTCTGGCTCCGCCCACAGCGTAGCTACTCTGGCCCCGCCCACAACGTAGCTACACCATTTGGGCCCGCCCACAGCGTAGCCACGTCCTCTGGCTCCGCCCACAGCGTAGCTACGCCCTTTGGGCCTGCCCACAGCGTAGCTACACCATTTGGGCCCGCTCACAGCATAGCTACACCATTTGGGCCTGCCCACAGCGTAGCTACGTCCTCTGGCCCCGCCGACAGCGTAGCTACTCTGGCCCCGCCCACAGCGTAGCTATGTCCTCTGGCTCCGCCCAGAGCGTAGCTACTCTGGCCCCGCCCACAGCGTAGCTACGTCCTCTGGCTCCGCCCACAGCGTAGCTACTCTGGCTCTGCCCACAGCGTAGCTATGTCCTCTGGCTCCGCCCACAGCGTAGCTATGTCCTCTGGCTCTGCCCACAGCGTAGCTACTCTGGCTCTGCCCACAGCGTAGCTATGTCCTCTGGCCCCGCCCACACCGTAGCTATGTCCTCTGGCCCCGCCCACAGCGTAGCTACATCCTCTGGCTCCGCCCACAGCGTAGCTACTCTGGCCCCGCCCACAACGTAGCTACACCATTTGGGCCCGCCCACAGCGTAGCCACGTCCTCTGGCTCCGCCCACAGCGTAGCTACGCCCTTTGGGCCTGCCCACAGCGTAGCTACACCATTTGGGCCCGCTCACAGCATAGCTACACCATTTGGGCCTGCCCACAGCGTAGCTACGTCCTCTGGCCCCGCCGACAGCGTAGCTACTCTGGCCCCGCCCACAGCGTAGCTATGTCCTCTGGCTCCGCCCAGAGCGTAGCTACTCTGGCCCCGCCCACAGCGTAGCTACGTCCTCTGGCTCCGCCCACAGCGTAGCTACTCTGGTGCTGCCCACAGCGTAGCTACTCTGGTGCTGCCCACAGCGTAGCTACGTCCTCTGGCTCCGCCCACAGCGTAGCTACTCTGGTGCTGCCCACAGCGTAGCTACTCTGGCTCTGCCCACAGCGTAGCTACGTCCTCTGGCTCCACCCACAGCGTAGCTACTCTGGCTCTGCCCACAGCGTAGCTACGTCCTCTGGCTCCACCCACAGCGTAGCTACTCTGGCTCTGCCCACAGCGTAGCTACTCTGGCCCCGCCCACAGCGTAGCTACGTCCTCTGGCTCTGCCCACAGCGTAGCTACTCTGGCCCCGCCCACAGCGTAGCTACGTCCTCTGGCTCCGCCCACAGCGTAGCTACTCTGGCTCTGCCCACACCGTAGCTACGTCCTCTGGCTCCGCCCACAGCGTAGCTACGTCCTCTGGCTCCGCCCACAGCGTAGCTACTCTGGCTCTGCCCACAGCGTAGCTACACCGTTTGGGCCCGCCCACAGCGTAGCTACGTCCTCTGGCCCCGCCCACAGCGTAGCTACACCGTTTGGGCCCGCCCACAGCGTAGCTACGTCCTCTGGCCCCGCCCACAGCGTAGCTACACCATTTGGGCCCGCCCACAGCGTAGCTACGTCCTCTGGCCCCGCCCACAGCGTAGCTACTCTGGCTCTGCCCACAGCGTAGCTACGCCCTTTGGGCCCGCCCACAGCGTAGCTACACCATTTGGGCCCGCCCACAGCGTAGCTACTCTGGCTCTGCCCACAGCGTAGCTACGTCCTCTGGCCCCGCCCACAGCGTAGCTACAACATTTGGGCCCGCCCACAGCGTAGCTACGTCCTCTGGCTCCGCCCACAGCGTAGCTACTCTGGCTCTGCCCACAGCGTAGCTACGCCCTTTGGGCCCGCCCACAGCGTAGCTACGTCCTCTGGCCCCGCCCACAGCGTAGCTACACCATTTGGGCCCGCCCACAGCGTAGCTACGTCCTCTGGCCCCGCCCACAGCGTAGCTACACCATTTGGGCCCGCCCACAGCGTAGCTACGCCCTTTGGGCCCGCCCACAGCGTAGCTACGCCCTTTGGGCCCGCCCACAGCGTAGCTACGCCCTTTGGGCCCGCCCACAGCGTAGCTACGCCCTTTGGGCCCG
>NW_028263379.1:3285259-3397759 GCF_051168715.1 Poecilia mexicana | reverse complement strand
TTTCAACTGTTCTTGCGGGTACGTACTTGCCAAGAACTCAAGAACGTACTTGCGTTCTTGAGTATTGAGAAACGGCCCTGGACTGGGACTAGAGCTGAACTGGAATTGGAACTGAACTGACATTTTCGCTCCATTACCTGAGATGTGTGATTTCATAGTGTCAGTGAGTCATTAGGACAGCTAATGCTATTAGCAGGTTAGCTTCCAGCCATAACTAGCTAATGCATTCAGCAGGTTAGCTTCAAGCCACTGTTAGCCCTCCATCTCAAGCCTGTCGCCTGCTCAGTGCTTCCCCAGCCTTCAGCTCAGAACCCCTTTCTCCCAGTCTGTGGAGCGTTCTGGGTTTGCACCCCTCTAGTTTGGAAGAAAGACTTCTGTTAGAATCCCAACAGTTCCTCTAGTGCAGCAGGAGGCGCTCTAGGCTGCAGCTTCTCTCTCTGAAACTGACTGCAGCCTGCAGAGTGGAAAACAAGAATCTGAAGAATTTCTGTGTTTATAACTAAATATGATCAGATTCAGTTCTTCTGCGCTGCGTGGCTGTTGGTGTGTTTCAGATCTTCTGATAGAAGCTTTAATTATTAACCAGTTTATATTAATAGTACTTCTGTTGTAAAACCAAGGAGGAGAAGCTTAAAGCTGAACCAGAACCAGAATCCTCTGACCCCCATGATGTCACCCCAACCACACCCAGTTCACTATGGGAAGCAATTACACGGAGCTCCGATTACACACACACACTCACACACACACACTGCCAGCCTGTCTCTCTCTGGAGTCTCTCACTTATTACGTTAGCCCAGAAAGAGAAAGCAACAGAAAAGAAAATCAATATTTCAACAAGAGTATTTTTAAAGCTGAAGCGCCGCTGCCTCACACTGCGCCGCCCGGCAGGCGGCCCGCCGCCACACGTTTAGCAGCTGACCGCCCGGTGAGCCCCGACCGGCACGCCGCCGCCGCCGCAGACTCATCTTACGGCTGAGAAAGCCCAGAAGGAGGCGCGGCAAGCGGGGAGGCCGCCGCGGTAACAAGCGGCTCGCCGCCCTGCCGTCACTTCTCATCTGCCGCTGCTAACGAGCGGAGCGTGGAGGATCAGGGCGCCAAGCGGCGCCGAGACAGGAGCAGGCAGAGAGCAGATAAAGCGGCCTGAAGGCGGCTGGCGGGGAGGAAGAGGAGAGGAGGAAGGGGCCGCGGCGCCTCATTAGGAGGAAAGTCTAATATTGACTCTGTGTGTTGTTGAAACGGCCTCTTCAAATAATTACTGAGTGGCTCTTCTGCTGCTAATTAGGATATGAAACAGCAGCAGCGTGTGATGATTCACAGCAGCAGCAGCCTGTGTGTGTCTGGCCTTATTACAGCACATCAGCCAGCTGTGTGTGTGTGTGTGTGTGTGTGTGTGAGGACCTGCTCGGCTCGGCTACACACCATCAATAATTCACGAGCCAAGATGGCAATTACAGGACCATGTACAATCAGACTAAATATTTGATGAGGCACTAAAACAGTCCGAGGAACAGATCAGCCCCATAAACACGCCGCTGGCCTCTATTGTCACAACAGGGGGCCCCAAACCCGGACGGCGGGCCCCAAACAGAAACTCTATTCGTTTCAGCCAATCACATTATCCGCTTTTACCCTCAATAAAACTGGTTTCCGGCTGGTTCTGAGCTGGACCGGTTCTGGTTCCTGCTGGTCGGTGAGAAACAGGAAGTGAACAGAATTCCTGAGGGATTCAACCAGAACCACAGAACCTGATTTCCCAGACACGATGGAGAGTGATGACATCATGGCGTCGGACATGTTTGTAGTCCAGGTCAGGTTGAACAGTCCAACGTCTTTTCTTTAACCTGACCAGAGTCACTACCTGTTCTTTTCTCAGACTGGACCCACCATGTCAGTTTCTCGTTGTCCTAGACTTACTGGGTTCGTGTTGGTTCTGGTTCTCTTTAAGTCTTAATAATTAATTATTGGTTTTTGTTCCCCTCAGTTGTTCCCCATTAACCCCGCATTGCCACCCAGACGAGCTCAGCCTCAGAGGATGATGGGAGTCGTAGTGAGATGAGCAGACTGTCCAGGCCCGGAACGGTCCGGAAGCGACCCGGAGGAGCCTGGAAACACTCGGCTTCCTCGGAGCAAAGCGCAGCGACACGGCTACCACGATCATTTTGCGATGACTTTAACAGGAACCTGAAATCTGTCCCATTAAATATGCAAATATAATTGGGGTCCTGAACTGGGACTCCAGGAGACCCCGGGACTCCTTCAAGGGAAAAACATCATGGATTAGTGCTGGCCCGGTTTCACCGCCACACACTTCGTGTCTTCTGCTCCAACAGTCGCTGCTGTTAAGCTGAAAAAAGACGGCAAGTTGTCAGGAAAGAAGCCAAGCGATCAGAACTTGGTGCGGTTCTGGAACCTTCCGGGATGCCGCCATGTTTTCAGAACCAGGTCAACAGCAGAAGCCAATCAATCCAGTGCCTAAAGGTCTCTGAGGTCAGAGGTCAATTATTACATCCTTCTGACTGCCAGGTATAAATTCCCTCCCAACTCAAGTTTTTTTCACTGCAAACCAAAATGTGCCTGATTTCATTTATTATTTTATAATTCCAGGTATCTGTTTAAATCCTGCAGAAGCTCTAATATCAGTGCTGTCAGGAAAAATCCTCGTAAGAGCCGTGTTGGAGGTTTTTTCACAGCGAAGCGAAGGATTTCTTTCCTCTCTAAGGAACAGAAGATCCTTCAGCTTCTCGTCTGATGAAATCCTTCTAAAGCCCCGCAGCTCAACTCCAAACCGCCTGAAGGTAAAACCCCAAAACCGACTCATTTCTTTCCTGAAAAGTTTGACATCTGAGACCTGAGAGATTTGGCCTGATGTCCATCACAGCCAAACATCCTGCAGCCGAATGCAGCGGCGCCTGAACGCAGCGGCGCCTGAACGCAGCGGCGCCTGAATGCAGCGGCGCCTGAACGCAGCTGAACGCAGCGGCGCCTGAACGCAGCGGCGCCTGAATGCAGCGGCGCCTGAACCCAGCTGAACGCAGCGGCGCCTGAACGCAGCTGAACGCAGCGGCGCCTGAACGCAGCGGCGCCTGAATGCAGCGGCGCCTGAACGCAGCTGAACGCAGCGGCGCCTGAATGCAGCGGTGCCTGAACGCAGCGGCGCCTGAACGCAGCGGTGCCTGAACGCAGCGGTGCCTGAACGCAGCGGCGCCTGAACGCAGCTGAACGCACGCCTGAACGCAGCAGCGCCTGAACTCAGCGGCGCCTGAACGCAGCAGCGCCTGAACTCAGCGGCGCCTGAACGCAGCTGAACGCAGATGAACGCAGCAGCGCCTGAACGCAGCGGCGCCTGAACGCAGATGAACGCAGCAGCGCCTGAACGCAGCAGCGCCTGAACGCAGCAGCGCCTGAACGCAGCAGTGCCTGAACGCAGCAGCGCCTGAACGCAGCAGCGCTCTTCCGGCCGCGGAGCTTCTTAATGAAGAATCCGACTGCTGACGGCTCGGCGTCCAGCTTTACTGAACCAAAATTAGGGCAGAAGTAGAAAAGTTGCTTATTTGAATAAACGCCTGCGGCGCACCCTCCGAGCATTTAGCTTCAATATCTCTTCATGCCACTTTAACCTTTCCAGCTGCCGCCTGACGGAGGGAAGCAAAGCGCTGCTGAGCAGCAGCTAAACGATTCCATCATCTTCAGACTCACTAATTAGTGGCAGGAAGTTGAGCTGCTCATCGGCCCAGACCGGACCGGAGTCAGGTTCTCTTCAGTTTTCACCCTGAACCACTTCCTGCAGGAAGCAGAGACTCTGTTTTCTGTATCGAATTATGAGTGAAAAACTAAAACATTTGGATTAAAATCCAGAAAGCTTTGGTTTCCTGGGAAGATGATCCACCATGAGCGGTTCTGGTACCAGCAGAAGCAGAAGCAGACCAGGAGGAACCTTTTATCAATCTGAACCATGAAGCTGAACTTGATGAAAAACTGAACTTTAGAGTAAATATGTGAAAAAGAGTTAAAAACAGTCAGAAGGGCCATTAAATCTTAAAGATGTATATAAAGCGCAGACAGAGCGGCTGATGAAGAGGAGGAATAATGATGCAAGCATTACAAAGTAAATGTAATTTACTGGCTTTGAAGTTGACACTGAACGCATCGGAGGGAGAAGCCAAATTAAACCACAATTTAAAAGAAAAAGAGCAAAAAAAATCTGAGGGCTAAAAGGCAGAAACAGCCGCTCCGCTGCACCCGGTTTTGACCCAAAAGAGGAGTCCACGTCCAGAACGCTGATTCTGGAAAAGGTCCAGCAGGTCCACAGCTGGTTCTGATGTACAGAACTTCATGTCTAACAAGAAGAATAGGACGGGTTCCTCAGCAGAACCGGACGACCGGATCACCTCCGTTTATTTCAAACAGCTGGTCCGGTTCAGTCGGAAGTTCTGGTTCTGAGAGAACTGAGAGGGGTCAAAGGCATGGTGGTAAATCCCAGGGGGTTGAAGGGTCCGGACCCCTGAATCCAGAATGCCCCCAAATAAATCATGAAAGAAACCCTTGTATTTAAACAATATCGATATAAAAAGGCAATAGAAACAAAGAACGAAGTAAATCCGCCTTTCATCTAAGACAAAATAATAATTTTTAGATTCCCCCCATTGTTAGAACAATGGTTCAGTCCAAAGTGTAGCAGGAGCAACAGCAGCGCTGCTGAGCGGGCCAGGCTCCGCTAGAGCCGCTAAGGGAGGAGTTAGCTGTTAGCTGTTAGCTGTGGCTCTGCAGCACTAACAAAAAACCCTCCAGTAAGTAAAATACTTACAGCAAAAGACGTTTTATTTACTTTCACTGCTCAATAGGAAGAAACACATTGACAATAAAAATCAGTCCGTTATTTCATAACTTTGGCTGAATCCTGATAAACTGCCACCTTGTGCCTTGGAAATGAAAACTAGCTAAACTGCTACATTGCTTTCATAGACTTAAACTTTTCGGTTAAATGTAGCAAATATCTCATTATATTTAGCCCTTCAACTCTTACGTTAATAAGAAGAATTTGAAACGGGAGCAGCTGATCGCTGCGAGTGGCTGACAGCTCAGTGTGTAGGAGCTGAGAGCAGAGACAGCAGATATAAAAACAGAAAGTTATGCCTTTATGTTTTACTATCTTCAACATGGAGCCTTTAAAACCACACAAATAAAATCTGAATGTTTTCCCTTAAAACACCTGATGCTTTGAATGTTAATTTAAAGTTATGATCCTTCCCAGATATTCACCTACCAGGACAGGAAAACCAGAAGAGGTTAAAAATAAAGCAACTTAACGAGTTATGATTTAAACAATGCACAGCTTGTATTAAGAACCACTGCAATAAATCAATATTTATGAGAAATTTTATTAAACAGAGTTATGCATTAAACCTTAAATGTTTGCAAAGGTGTAGCAGAGATTAGATCAGTGACTCTGAACCAAACTCAGATCCAAACATTTACATTTTAGTTTGACATCTCTGGGTCTCAACAGTTTAATTACTGGGGGAAACAAGCATTACCACTAACTAATCATTTCTGTTCCTGCAGCTTGAACGCATTAAAAACTTTAAACATTTTGTTACAAACATTTCACTGGAACTTGAAATGTTCCAGTGAAATGGAACATTTTACTGGAACATTTCAAGTTCCAGTGAAATGTTCCATTGCAGGGGACTCATTATAGTCCCCTGCAATAATGAGACGGGATTTCCTCCCTTGGTCAAAGGTCACCCATCGTCCTCCAGAGGAGAACAACTCCGATAACTGGCCAGACACCAGATTAAAGGTCACAGGTCATGACCCTAAACCAAGATGGCTGCTTGGAATAGCCTGAAGGCTTTGATGAAATTTAGAACACAAAGAGCAGAGAAAAGAAACATACACTGGCCCCAGGTCAGAGGTCAGCTGGCCCCAGGTCAGAGGTCAACTGGCCCAGGTCAGAGGTCAGCTGGCCCCAGGTCAGGGGTCAACTGGCCCCAGGTCAGAGGTCAACTGGCCCCAGGTCAGGGGTCAGCTGACCTGCTGCTGACTTCACAGCTGGAGACTTTAATTAACTTTAACGAATCAATTCTCTCCAAAGGAATATTTCTGCTTTTCAAAATAAAAGCAGTGCTAATGTGCAGACCATAATAACCAGATCTGTCCAAACAGAACCAGGCTGCTAGAAACATCGTCCTTCTCTCCTGACAGACGGCGATGAGGGGAAAAGCAGACCCTGAATCAGTGACCCCTGACCTCCAGCAGGTCAGCTGATCCGGTTAACCCTCTGAGCGCCTCATCAACCCTCTAATCAAATTAGCGAGCAGCCAAAAATTGACGCTTTTCATTAATTAAACAGGATCTTTCTAATTGCAAATTCAAATATATTCGCTCTGAACAGAAGGTGTTCAGTAATATTTCAGGGAATTTGCATATTAAATGGCGGCCGCCCCGCATTATGGATGCAAATGTATGCGCGTTGTCTTTATCTTTAACTTGAGGGCCAGACGCTGCCTGAGCAGGCGAAAACGGTCCTGAGTGTTTCATTTAGCCCCACAAACGCAGCACCTGTGGAGCGCCGCCCCGCCCGCCGCTCCGGGAGCGATGCTGGAAATGTGAGACAGAACCAAATGATCCGAAAACGGCATCAACCTGCGCCAGATAACGTTACATCTTACCTACGATCAGCTGGGACTTTAACACCTTGATTTTGATTAATTATGTAAATATTCATTAAATAAAACCTTTACGACGTTTTTTTTTTGTTTGTTTGTTTTTTAACATACAGTAGTCCCAAGGGGAACCTTTGTATTTATTAGTTTCTGGTACGACTGTAAATCTGACACGCAGCTAATCCACTAACAGCAGAGATGGAGCGGCTTCTCGGTTCATTTCTGCTTCAAACCGATCTAATGCTGGAAAACACTGCAATAAGGAGTTAGCCTGTTAGCAAAGCTATTCTAGCATAAAACCATAGACATCAATACGTAGACGCCTCACTGAGCGCTGAGTCCTACGTAAAAGCGTCCGCCATCTTCTATGTGGCAGCAGGGCGATCGGAGCTCCTTAAGTCTTGTGCTGTGTGGACTTAGTTCAACCGTTTTACGAAGCAATCTGGATTCATTCTCATTACCTTCCCCAGGTAAGGATGAAAGATCAAAATTACTTGACTTTGCAGCCAGAAATTCGCTTCTAAACAACCGGAAAATATTTCCTATGTAGCTAAATTGGCCCGAAATAACCGCTGATTGTTAGCTTAGCGGCTAAAGTTTTCATACAGTTATCTAATGAGAGCTGATGAGAAACCGCTGTTAGAGAAGTTCATTAGAAACCAGAGGATTTAGTGAGGAAAGATCAGTCAGGATCAGAGCTGGAGCTGCTGCTCTTCAGTCTGTTTCCAGCTCAGCTTCACCATGTCGGTATTTAGCTATAAAGACGAAGCTGAAGTTGGTTTCCAATTCCAGCTTCCAATAGCTAAAGGGCGATTCCACTTAATTTTTCACTACTTTCCGCATCTTTAATCAACTATAGTTTAAAAACTGCTACACCTAGAGACTTGAAACTTGGACTGGATTATTCTCTTCTTCAAGCTGAATATTTAAAACCATGTTTGTGATTTGTGAAACCTTTTCCTGATTTGTGGAACTTCACTTAACAGACCCCTGCAGAAGATCTGTCCTTCCAACAGCCATCACCATCTACAATAACTGAAAAATTAATGAGTTACACCAACATTTTACTTCCCATTGGGATTTAAAAAGTGGTTTTGAATTAGAATTGAATTTGAAAAAAACTGCATGGAACATGTATGAATAGTAATCTGATCTTTAGTGAAGTTTCACAAATCACATAAAGGTTTCACAAATTCCAAACATGGATTAAAATATTCTGCTATTAGAGCAGAATAATATAGTCCAGGTTTGAAGAGTCTCTAGGTGTTGCAATTTTGGAGCTGGAGTGACCAATATCCAAAAATTGTCCGAAATCAGCCTTTATTGAAGTTTCACAAATCAGGAGAAGGTTTCACAAATCACAAACAAGGTTTTAAATATTCAACTTGAAGAAGAGAATAATCTAGTCCAGGTTTCAAGTCTCTAGGTGTAGCAGTTTTTAAACTATAGTTGATTAAAGATGCGGAAAGTAGTGAAAAATTAAGTGTAATTGCCCTTTAGCTATTGGAAGCTGGAATTGGAAACCAACTTCAGCTTCGTGCTATAAAGATGCTACGAGTCAGAGCCCAACATGCTGAAAATGGCTTTTTATGAATGTCAAGGAAACATATATGTAGTTTCTATTTTGGATAATTTCTCTTTTATCCTCGGCTTCAGCCTGAGAACCTGGACGTCTCAGAAGTCATTGAGTTCTCCCAGTGTGACCAGCAGACTGAAGCCTGTGACCAGTGTTCCCAGTATAATAAATATTTTATTCTTTCACTTTTTGTGTATTTTTAAATATCTCAGTCTGAAGTATTAGTGTATTAATACAGCTTATGTAACGAAATAAGAATAATTTACTGTTAGGATTATTTTCACTCTTTGCTGTCAATAGCAGAGTTGGCATTCTGTAAATTCTCTGGAAAAAAGTAAGAAAAATATGTAGTTTAATGTTTGACAATGATTTATAAATCTAAAGTCATTTCTCAATGTATAAAATATAAATACAAGAAAATTATTTGTTTCTTGTCCTGAAATGTTAAATGTACATTAAATTATGTAAATATGTTCTTCACTGTAAAAATGTCTGTTCATCAATGTTAATATAAAAATGATCAGAATAATTTCTATCAAATAAAACATTGAGCTCTTTATTCAGAAATGCCCCAAAACAATTAAATAATCACATCAAAAGTTAGAAACTCTCTTTAGTCATTTCTCTGATTGCCAAATATATTAATGTGTGAGAAAATGTGTCAATGGCAGGAATTAACTTAAAATACTTTGTAGAACGGCACTTTGTGAAGTTCGGTCCATTTACCTGTATTAGCTTACTGGGACATTCAATATGGCGGACGCTGTTACGTATTGCAGCAACGGGCCGAGCCACTCCATGACCTCTGACCCGCTCCATGACCTCTGACTCGCTCCATGAGGCGTCTACGTATTTATGTCTATGCATAAAACAGCATCTGAATGCTAACATGCAGCAGCTAACGCTAATGTTAGCATCCACATTTCTAAAGAAACTTGAATGATCAGAAAAACTCTGGAAAGATGAACAGATAGAAAAACTTTGCTCTAATCTGAAGATTAAAATCTAGAAATATCTCTGATGTTCAGCTCATTTATTCAGTAATTTAGCAGAAAGATTAAATGTTCTGGTTTGTTCCCAACCGGATCGTGTTTCTGCTGCTGTGAAGGTCAAAGGTCAGCAGCATCTGTCCACAGCTGCATGGAACAACGTTTCCCAGGAGGAACGGCGAACATCCACTTCCTCCGCCGTAAATAGAGAACATGTGCGAACCGACTCCATCATCATCATCATCATCATGTAAATACAAGCCAACATATTTCAGAGCAGCAGCAGGTTCTGGTTCCTCCAGTGGGAAAAGCTAACCCGATCACATCAGCTCTACGCTGTGTTGCCACGGCGATGCGCATCATTGGATGTCTCAACAAAATAAAAGCGCAGGCAGGAAGCAGAGGCAGAATCAGACCCATAACATGAAGGTCAACATAAATACGTGGTTTGGTGAGAGCTGAACCCGGCTAGCGGGTCGGGACGGTTCTGGAGACACCAGCTTCAGGGCCAGGATCTCCTGAACCGGGTCAGAACCCCAGCAGCTCGGCTCAGGTAGAAAAACTTGGCAGAGGTGTTTAGGAGTCGGCTCACGCTGCGCGTCGACGCGCCGAGCCCAGAGGAAATCAAAGGCTGCAGACGACCCTCAGTCCCCACTTCATTACCGTCAACCGGCTGGATCAAACGCTCTGAGTGGCTATCAGTCACAGCTGAGGCCGGGTGTGTGTATGTGTGTGTGTGAGTGACAGGTGGAGAGAGCTCACAGTGTGAGGGCATTAATTAATGACTGACGGCTAAAGAGCCGCAGCAGCAACAACAGTTAAGCCTGCCGGCACCAGGAGAGCCACAGCGACTCCGATCGATGGGTCGATGCTTGTACTCACACTCACACACACTCACAGCGCAGTCCATCATTCTCACTTCCTACACACACACCTGAATCTGAACTAGGCGCCCGGCTCTCTGCGGAGCCTCCAGAGGAGGAAGAAGAGCTCCAGCTCTGACTTCATCGCTGCCCATTTTTCTTCCCCGCATCCTCCAGGAGCGAGCGATGCTGGTCCATGACGTCATGATTGGTCCATGACGTTGGGATCTGACAGGTGAGATTAGTGAGGTGTGATTAGGACGCCACTGGAGACACGTATGTTGTGAATATTTATCTGTTTTACTCGCGTCCCTCTGAAATGACTTCAGCAGAAACCAGCCTTCCCAGTACAGACCAGTCAGAGACCAGTTAGATACCAGCTTCAGAGCTGTATGTGTTTATTGTGTGGTACTAGCTCAGGCTACGTTGCCTAGCTGCCGGCGTTTTCTGATGTTGGTTAGGAAAGCTTCCGGTTTGCGCCACCCAGAGACCTCCAGTCAGCTGTAGTTGCCATGCCAGGCCTCCAGATGGCGCTGTGACTTAGCATGTCATCCAACATGCATTGACCGTCAGCTTCCCGTCTCCAATAGACCCTTTTCACATGACGTCACACAACCTCCGTTTTGGCTCGAAGCTGTGTATCCTTAGTTCCGGTGTACATAGTAAGTAACGATAAAGTTGTCTATTTCATATATAATGGACACACATATATATATATATATATATATATATATATATATATATATATATATATATATATAGAGACATATATATAGAAAGAGATTTAGATATTTATATATATTTGTATATATCTGACAGCATATGTTGATCAGACAGAACACCGGAGCATGGAGTTTACACAGTCTCTAAAACATTTGCCTAAAAGATTTGAAGATGTATCACGATTTGCAAACCAATTTTCTCTGACAACAAAATCTAAATTAGACAAAGGCTAGAAATTCTTCACCGAACAAAACCTGTTTGACTATGAAGGTAGGTATTTTTGTTTTGCGTAACCGTTAGCTTAGCATTAGTGAATTTTGTTAGCTAGCTAACTACGTGACATAACTGTTCCTTAACCAGAACTTTTTCCTGTTTTTGAACTATAACGTTTTAGGCTCTAATCTTGATCAGATTCTTAAATTATAGACTGGAGTTGCCACTCATCCCATAAAATAGGGGTTTGTTTGTTATAAGCAGAGATGTCCGGTGCCGCCGCTGCTTTGTAATGCCTTCCTCTAATCGGACCACTTTTTCCGGTAACGAATAATCTAACGAGCTCGTATTTCAAATCCAGTAATCAGATTAAAATTATTTTTATGTCCTTTATTTTCCATTAATACAGAAAATGAACCTCTAAACGTTACATCACTGACAGGCGGCGGTGTATATGTTTCCTAACTGTGGCTAAAGCTGCTGCTAGCTGGTTTACTCATGATCGGAGGCTGGTTGGAGAATGGTAAATTGACAATGACTAATAACGGTTATCTAACACGTAAACACTGTTTTATAAAATACAGAAAGTGAACCTCTAAACGTTACAGCGCTGACAGAGAGTATATTTTTTCCTAAATGTGGCTAAAGCTGCTGCTAGCTGGTTTACTCTCCGATCGGAGGCTGTTTATTTTATACACAGTTAGAGAATGGTGATTTTACAATAATTAATAACAGCTATCTAACACTTAAATGCTGTTATTATTAAACTTACCTTTTATTATATCCTTAAGATTATGAGAATGCGGGAATTTTTCAGCTTGGTTCCCAAGGCAAAATCACACCGGAAGTAAAGATACCCAGGTTTGAGTTATGGCGGCCATTGTCTGACGTCACTGTGAAAAGGGTCTATGAACTAAGCACTGATGCAGTAATTGTTTGATCCATTTGACTTTGAGTGTACTATTTAAAGTAGAAAAGGTCAGAAAATCTAGCCCCCCCACATCAATTGGGTTCATGATAACAGACTTTTTAATGTAATGAATTTTGTGCTTCCAAAGAAAATTGAGTAGTAACTGGTCAATTTCTTTACAAGTGTTGTTGTCAACAAAGAGAGGCGATGCCAAATAAACCAAACTAGAAAGGCCTTCAGCCTTAGACTAAAAAAAAAAAAAAAGCACTGATGCAGTGACGTGCGGTGAGGTTCATAGCTGGTGAGGCACCGACATAATTATAATCGGATTTACAAATCTAGACCCCCTGCATGTTATTGTTTACATAAGGACATTTCGCGCATGCGTCCAATGCTGGAGGGCAAAAAGGCTATTCTTTTACATGCCATCCATAGCCGCGCTGCCGCCGCAGAATAATTCCGTGATCTCAATCAAACTTAGACATGTAGATATTATTAATTTCGTGCTGTGCTTAACAGCAAAGGGAAAAACCGTTAAAGTACAACTCAAAACCACGTCTTTCTCGCTCTCTATATCAGCGCAGCTACTGTATGGCTAGCTCGCTGTTACTGTCTCTTACTCTGCAGTTGTGCAGTGACAATGTCTGGGTTCATGAGCGCCCCCAGCGATGAGGCACGAGAACTGCCTGCCTCACCTCGAGTCTGTTCTCTGCCGTTTCTGATCGCTCCTCAGCAACGAAACACGTTACACACAGTTGGTGACAATAAAAACACAGTACATTAAATACATAAGCTAAATTATGGAAAATCAGTTCATACTTTAAAGGTTTTTAACCATTTTATTAGCGACATACAGACAGGACGAACATGCTCTCATAGAATGGCAACCGGTGCAGTTAGCGAGAGGTTGCGCAATCCCAGGTGAGGCTCAGCTTCCTGCTGCCTCACCGGCTTCGCTTCTGAGCATTTGAATGGGAAAATGCGAAAATTCGGCGATTTTGGAGAAAAAAAAATCATCAGATTTGGTTAAATTAAATGAAAAATAGGTACTTTATAGCAGTGGTCCCCAACCTTTTTATTACTACGGACCGGTCAAGACTTGGAAAATTTTGCTGCGGCTTGAGGGGGGATGTGTGAACCGTCAGATCAGGCTTCTGCTTCCCGCTAAGTCCTGAATATACCCAATTTGGTTGTCTGGGCCCTTTTATCGCAGCCTGTGGGGTTTACCCTTCCCTGACTGGGAACGAGAACACAACCTGCTGAATGTGACAGGGAGCCAATCAGAAAGCGCGGTGACGTCAGAACAGAGGGGAATCCCAAACAGCTGACATGTCGCGCAACTGAGAGTCCGGTGGATATCGGAGATGATATGTGGAAATGTTTATTATTATATGTAAAGGTCATTACTATCTATGTTTATGTTCATTCAGTTAAAAATGTTAACTATGAAAACACAGTCACCTCCAAATCATAGTGCAGCAGATAGAGCGGCTGCTCCCGCTGTCTTTTATCCACCTCTTTTTCTTTTTGTTTCTTTTATCTTTTAAAATGTCTCCACAAACTGTCACTATTGAACTACATCGTCATCCATGTTTGGTTATTCTAAATTCCCTTATGCTATGTTGGGGGTTTTACTGGATTATCCTCTGGAATCGGGATGTTTGTGACTGGAATCAGTTCGTGTTGCTCCTGCCTTGAGGCTGAACACGAACCGATCGAACCTGTTTTACTTTTATCAGCTCTGTGGTCACAGAGGTTTGGAGAATCGGCCGACATCCTTAAATCTTGCCGTCTAAACCAGACTTAAGACTCACAGCTCTACTCATCTCCTCTCGACCAAACGCTCTGACTCTGGTCGCTATGGTAACGTTTACATATCCCTTCAAAATAAGATACAGATGCGCCACAAAAACTAACATTTTACTTTCGTGAACATTTTAACTCACGATAAAGACTAACGGAGCCCTGAGCTTGTTTCTCTGCAACCAGACGGTCCATCAGGGAGTGATGGAGACAATGAGACCCGAAGTGTTGCTTATATCCACAGCCTGCTTGGTCTCTACGTGGTGAAGCAGTTTGAAGCTTCATTGCCTCATTAGCAGCCGGTCGCCGCTTGTTACTCAGAGCGGCTTGTAATGTTTGACTCACCTACCGGTCCGGGATAAATCCATCCTCCTGTCTCTTCTCTGGGCCTTTTCCCCTTTGCTAAGAAACTTTCCAAAGACACCTGATCTGTTTCTTACTCATTTTGCTGCTTGTGGGCTCAGTGTTGGCGAGAGAATCCGGTTAAAGGATTTTCAAAATAAAAGATCCTCCAGACTCAAATAATACATAAAACGGAAATATTTAATTATTTCTTGCGCGGCCCGGTACCAATTGGTCCACGGACCGGGGGTTGGGGACCACTGCTTTATAGTACAAACCACAGGGTGAAAATATCTTAATTAATGATTTTATTATTATATATTATTTTTCCATGATGACAGGTGAGGCTCTGCCTCACCTGCCTCCCCTGACCGCACGTCACTGCACTGATGTGTTGAACTGAACAGATTCAGTAGCACAACGCTATCCGCCATCATTTCTGTGGCTAACAGCCCGACGCTGCGTTCTGTGTCTGGGCTGAAGTGTCCGAGTATTTCAGTTTTAAGGTATCGATACATTACAGATGCTAAAGGTTGCGAAAAATTGGGTGGGATTTCCATTTAGCCATTTTCAATCAGAAGCCAACTTCAGCTTTGTAATGCCAACCTGAAAGGAGAGCGTAGCCGCTAGCTAGCTAGCTAGCATCGGGATAAAAACATTTTCTCAGCTTAATGGGATTGGTTTGTTAAAAAGTCTTAAAGATCCTTAATTGCCACTTGAAACATCATTTATTTGTAGTAATGTATTATATTAATGTATTTGGTGTTAGTTCAAGGTAATTGTGCTAGTTCTAGCTAACTTTATTAGCTCTAGCTAATGGCACCAGCTTTAGCCAATCGCGTTAGCTTGTTTCAGCTGATATCATGTATAAAAACTTTGAGACAGTTTGTCTCCATCCAGACGTTTTGTGATCCGCCTCATCAGCCTCCGCCATCTTGACTCGCTGTGTTTTGGAACAGGAGGAAGAGCAGGAGGAGTTCATGGGCCTGGCAGAACCGTTCCGGCCCGGTTTGCGGCGGCGCCATCAGGCTCGAGGTGTCGTCAAGGAAACGGCGTGAGGCGGTAAAGGAGCAGCAGCTTTGGAATGAAGCAGGTCCAGAATCTTCAGAACCAACCAGACCAGCTGCTGCAGGGAAATGGATCAGAACCAGGAAGTTCTGGAACCTCAGATTCAGATTATTCTGGAAGTGAAATAAGGAGAAACTTTGGGATAGAAAATGGTTCTACAGATTCTAACCCAGTTCTGTTGACCTGGTTCTGCAGGCTGCGGGACACACCTGGAGATGATTTGCATCGGTGATTAACAAAGGTTCTGTTGGTCCTGCCTGGATCTCTCTGGTTCTGTTGGTTCTGTCGGGCCCTGCCAGGTTCTTTCTGGTTCTGCGGGGTTCTTTTGGACCTGGTTCTCCACCTGATCTCTCAGACTTACAGGCTCCCGCAGCATAACTCCCCCCGCCAGACGAACGCCGACCTTCCTGGAATGAGTCACTCACCTTGAAATTCAATTTATCTGCAGAGAGAGAGGGGCGAGCGAGCGACAGCCTGCAGCACAGACCCGGTTCTGGTTCTGGTTCTGATGGAAGAAAAAAAACCCTCCAGATTTTAGTCCAAGGAGATGGCAGGAGCTCTGAGGACCGGTTCTCCAGCAGAACTAGAACCTTGCTCTGGGCCCGGACTTCACTGGTTCTGATGGTGTCTCTGTGTCCAGGACCATGGATCACTCCCCCCCCAAACCCCGGTGGATGGACGGTCCCGTTCGGGTCAACAGAACCAAGTACCTCGAGTCCATCGCTCCTGGTCTAATAAGTGCGTGTGTGTGTGTGTGTTTGTGTGTGTGTGTGTGTGTGTGTGTGCGTGTGTGTGTGTGTTTGTGTGTGTGTGTGCGCGCGCGTGTGTGCACGCGTGTGTGTGTGTCCATGAGGGAAACTCGTCTCTTCTAAGATCTTTTATTATCCAGGAAGCAAAACTGCAGATCAAGACTGAAAGGGAGTCAATGGGAGGTCCCCACAAGACATGGAAACACGACTGAGTGTGTGTATTTGGTGTGTGTGTGTTGAGCTAACAGCTATTAGCTTTGATAGCTCGTTCTCCCATATGGTGAGTTAGTGCTGCTCTTTAATGTAGCATAGCGCGGCCCTGATGTTGCCATGGCTCCAGCGGTGACCCCCCCCCCCACCTCCCCCTCCTCTATCCCTGCTGCCATTGAACCCCCCCTCCCCGCAGCCCCCCCACCGCGCCACATGCTGCTGCGACCTTGGCGTTTTCCAGCGGCACGCCCGCTGCCATCTGCAGGCGGCAGGCTTGGGCAGTAAAGCATCGCGACCCCGAGCTTCTGGGCCCGTTACGCCTCCACAGGGCCCGGTCCAGATGGCGCTTCCGCTAAGAGGTTTTACTGCGAGGCTGAAGAAAGACGAGGCGGAGGATCAAACCCCCTGTCCTCCTCCTCCTCCTCCTCCTGCCTGTTCTGCCAGACTGCAGATCGTCGCCTCCAGAACTTTTCGGCCGGTAGAACCGGCTGGAGGTTCTGTGACCTGGGCAGCAGCAGGCTTTTATCCTTTAAACTGGGCGGCAGTGTTGTGGTACTCGAAGTTGGTCTTGGTCTCGAGACCGGTCTTAAGACCATTTTTTGATGGTCTCGGTCTCGTCTCGGACTCGACTGCATTTGGTCTCAGTCTTGTCTCGGGCTCTGAGGACTCGGCATTTTATTTCAAGACCAGTCGAGACCGCAACTGTGAAAATATCACTAAACGTGCAGCATATTGTCCAGTTCATATGTTAACATCTTTGTTTTCAGTGGATGCAAAACGCACCGATTAAAATCCAAGCAACTACGTGTTTCTCCCCTCCCCCTCTTCCTCCCCTTCCCACCTTTCACTCGCGCGCGGTGCTCCAGGACATGCGCAGTGGTTTTCTCTCAGCGGCAGAAAATGTTTGTCTAATCGTCAGTAATATAATAGCGCTGCATAAATAGTAAGAAATCCGATGGCCACAGCTAACTCAGCAGCGCTTCGCTTTCACAGACGGTGGGGACAACGTCTAACTTTTTTCATCACTTAGAAAAGTAGCTCAAAGAAGGTAAGCTCCGATGACGTGATGTTAGCAAAGCTAGCTGTACACTGTACAGCTAGCTGTGTACAGCGACACATAAGCATTGTGATGAAAAATGTTGTCACTCACTGCGCTGAATTATTGTGCGGAGGTGTAGACTGACTAGTCGCATATATGGGACAACGCTGTGTCCAAAAGTCTGCAATATAGTGAGGTGACATTCAGAAACAGTTAATTCTTCTCCACGGCTCTTTATTTATTAGATAGGACTGGAGTGTCACTCACTGAGAGCCGTTGTTCTATCAGATAGCCATACGCTGTCAGGATAGCATACGTGCAGAGTACCATGCCTGCGCATGCGCATTAAGAAGTCCGACCGTCAGAGGAGTTGTCAGTTCACCATATGCAGCAAGTTATGACAAAAATAAGTGATTAAATTGTTTTCAATGATAACTATATAGACATACATGTGTTCTCATGGTTTCAAAGTGTATTTAAAGCAGGTCTGGCTGCAGCTGAAGTAAGCTACAACACACGCCCGTGTAAAACTCACTTAACCGCTAAGTCAGGATGCCATACAACTGTTAATAACAAAGTGTATGACGATCTACGTCATGATTCTGTGTTGTTGATTAAATGAAATCTTATGGTAATGACGTGTCTGACAGGTATAGCCGGTGTTCTATCAGATAGCCATACACTGTCAGAATAGCATACATGCAGTGAGTACCATGCCAGAGCATGCGCCTTAAGAAGTCCGACCGTCAGAGGAGTTGTCAGTTCAGCATATGCAACAAGTTATGACGAAAATAAGTCATTAAATTGTTTATAATATGACATAATATGATAACTATATAGATATACATGCGTTGTCGTGGTTTCAAAGTGTATTTAAAGCAGGTCTGGCTGCAGCTGGATGCCATACAACTGTTAATAACCAAGTGTATGATGATCTACGTCATGATTCTATGTTGCTGATTAAATAAAATCATATGGTAATGACAGCGTATGCATGTCTGAGCTAAGCGTACGAATATCTGACAACGTATGCTGATCTGACAGAACACCGTGAGTTCGTGCTAAGCGTATGACGATCTGACCTGACAGAACACCCGTTCTTTGTTCTAGTAATGCTCTGTGTACACTGCATCATTATTTAATTATGTACGTTGTAGGAGCCATTTATCCTTTCTGGTGTTTATCGCCACCAGGGGGCGTATTTTATTTTGAGTTCTGAGTGTCTGATGGGGGATGGGTTATTTAAGGTCAATCATGATTCTGTTCAGGTGTTGTTAATAGGTAGAGGCAAACAGTTTTCTACTGTGCTTGGTTTTTGGATGTATGTCGAATTTATGTGGATCTTAAGGAAAACAGTAAGACAATGGACATTGTACTGGAAATAAATGACTTAACTTTATATCAAACGGAAGATCGGCATGCTGAATCTTAATTGAGCGCACGTAAAACCAATGCCTTTCAACAACAACCACCAGTAGCCTAAAATATAGGATTTTAGCCGCTACATTTAGGTAGAAAACTGCCTCGTTTGGAAGATCCACGGATCCTGCTGCATTGGGATTCCACGTAGCCGGACAAGTAACGGCACAGAACCAGGCTATTGGAGCCGCCGGACAAGTAACGGCACAGAACCAGGCTATTGGAGCCGCCGGACAAGTAAAGCCGCACAGAACCAGGCTATTGGAGCCGCTGGACAGTGGCCGTCGGAACCAGAACCGGAGCCGCACGGGAGCGATCGACACCGCACGCTTGGGAACAGAGCTGTATGGATCGAGCTATTGGAGCTACTGAGATTCGTTGCAGCGGACATCGGGACGAAGATCATCAATGCCGGCCAACGCATCATTGGGGTATGTGAGTCAGCGCTGATATCTATGAATGGCCATTATTATGTGTGCGCACACAAAGGTTCAAACTTAAATCCAATGCATTGGTAGCAGACTGAAGACTGCTTAAAGCAAAGAGAGCTCTCTATAAATAAACAATCTACAATTTGCGAATAAATAAATAAACTTATAAACTCTGCTATTCTTATAAACTGTCTGCCATTATGGCAGAAGAGGAAAACGTTGATATGGATCAGGAGGGTCCAAATGACATTGTGGGTCAAGAGGAAAATCCTCAATGGGAGTCTGAAAAAAGACAGGTGAAATTAACAGCCAAGGCTTTGTTGGTGAAAATCAGTAACTTAGAAAGTGAAAGAAAAACAAAGTTAAATAAGCTCACAAAGTTAAGACAAACTATTACAGTGTTGAAAAATGACAAAGGGTGTGTGAATGACATTAAGGGAGAATTTAAAAGGTTTTTGGGTTTGTCTGAAGAAACACAAAAGGTACACCAGGTTTTGTTGGGCTTATTGCCTGTGGATGAAGCACAGAAGCATGATGTATGGTTTCAAGCTAAAATGTTGAATGTTCATGATTTTGTTGCTGCTACTCATAAATGGTTGACTGAGGCACAAGGTTGCTCAATTGGTGTGCCTGATGATATGAAAGAAAATGAGAGTAAAAATAATAAGGAAGCTGAACCAAATGCTGTCAGTGGTGGCATGATGGAGGAGGAGCCGCAGATTGAACCTCATGACAGCATTTCAAATGTTTCTGTAAGATCTTCTAGAAAAACTGGGAGTCAAAGGGGTTCTTCTGTAACAACCAGCAGATCGTCAACGCTTTCTGAACAAATAAAAGCAGAAGCAGAAAGGGCTGCACTCCTGGCATGTGCAGCTGCTTTAAAGGAGAAGCACGCATTGGAGGAACAGGAATATCTGCTAAAGAAAAGAAAGGAACAACTTGAGATGGACACTAAAATAGCTGCTGCTAATGCCAAACTAATGGTGCTAGAGGGCAGCACTAAAGGCAGCATTACATCCAAGCATTCTGATGGAATGGATTCATATGTTAGAAAAGGTGCTAGACCCAAGATCAAACCGACTTTACTCCTTCCTCAAGCTTCACAATTGGTTACAAAACCTGCAAAGAAGCTTCAACAAGATGTTGGACTCGAGGTCGGGTCAGATCTAAACACAGCCTATGAAAAGCATGTTCCACCTGAGGTGGACACTGTTTTCAATACTTTGGTGTCACAAACAGCTCCCCCTGTTGTTCAAACTTCTAAAGCTGCTATTTTATCCGATCCCAATGTTGCCACTCAAAAAAGTCTGCTTCCATCAAATCAAAATCAACCTGCTGGAGATCTCTACAATGTGTTGAAACAACAGAATGACATAACGGCTCTTCTGGTTCAAATGCAATCAAGCCAGTTGCTGCCACATCGAGAAATTCCCATCTATGATGGAGATCCTTTGCAGTTCAACTCATTTATGAAAGCCTTTGAACGTTGTGTGGAAGCAAAGACCAGTTCTAAAGGAGACTGTTTGTACTACCTTGAACAGTACACTAGAGGGCAACCAAGAGACCTCATACGCAGCTGCCTTCACATGACTGCAGAAAGAGGATATGCTGTAGCCAAGCAACTCCTCAAAGAACATTTTGGCAATGAATTTAATATTACTGCAGCCTACATGGAAAAGGTCACTGCTTGGCCCAACATTAAAGGTGAAGATGCAAAAGCATTAAAGGCGTTTGGACTGTTCCTTCGTGAATGCTGCAATGCAATGGAGGAACTGCAGTATTTGGATGAGTTAAGCATGCCAGCTAACATGAAAATCTTGGTTCAAAAGTTTCCTTTTAAACTAAGAGAAAAATGGAGAACAAAAGCAAATGAGATTTTTGAGAGAACAAGTCAAAGAGCATGTTTCAGAGATATTGTTGCCTTTATTGAACACCAGATTAGAATAATCTCAGATCCAGTTTTTGGAGATATACAGGATTTACAACTTGCTAGGGGGATCATAAGACCTAGCAAACCTCAAATAAAGTCACAGTTTAAAAGAAACAGTTTTGTCACCCATGTTTCTGTTAATGACGGTAACATGCCTTCTCTTAAAAATGAAGTAACTGTTGTTGATAAATCAAATTACTTATCCTGTCTGTATTGTACACAGGATGGACATGTATTGGAACAATGTCGGCAATTAGAAAAGAGGTCACACAGGGAAAAACTAGACTTTCTAAAAGACAAAGGTTTGTGTTTTGGTTGTTTGAATACAGGACATTTAAGCAAGAACTGTGTTAAACGCATAACGTGCAAACACTGTAACCAAAAGCATCCCAGCTTTTTGCACATTGGACAGAAGGAAAGACTCCATCAGAAGGAGTTGGATCAGGCAGCAAAGGGCTGTAAAACCTCCTCAACTTGTGGTCATACTGGGGCTGGCCACCATAGAGGGATTCTTCCTATCCTGCCTGTGAAAGTGAAAAGTTCAAAGGGAACTAAAATCATTAAAACATACGCTTTTCTGGACCCTGGGAGCACCGATACATTCTGCTCTGAAAGACTTCTTAATGAACTCAACATTCAAGGTCGAAAGACTCAGATTCATCTCCGGACAATGGGTCAGAGTAAAACAATGACAACTTCAATCATTAAAGGGCTGGAGATTTCAGAAATAAATGGAAGCCATTTCTATCAGCTTCCCATTGTGTTTACACAAAAGGAAATGCCAGTCTCCACCGACAACATCATCAGTGAGGAGGAACTGTCTAAATGGTCGTACTTAAAGGACATCAACTTTCCTCGCATACATGCTGGTGTAGATCTACTGGTGGGAACCAATGCATCTAAACTAATGGAACCTTGGGAGGTGGTTAATAGTCAGGGTGAAGGGCCCTATGCAATCAGAAGTCTCCTAGGATGGGTTGTAAATGCTTCAGCAGAAGATTACAATGATCTTGAAAATGGCTACCCTTCAGTTCATGTCAACAGAACTACAATTGATAAAATTGAAGAGCTTCTGATCAGTCAATACAACTATGACTTTATTGAAAAGTCCTTTACAGAACAAGAGGAAATGTCAAGAGAGGAACAAAAGTTCCTAGACATAATGAATCGCTCTGCACAAGTGGAGAATGGACATTACAAACTGAAACTGCCTTTCAAAAGGGAAGAACTCTTTATGCCAAACAACATTTCTGTTGCCCTGCGGCGCATACATGGGTTGAAAAGAAAATTTAAGAACAAAGGTTTCCATAAAGAGTACACAAACTTCATGACTAATGCCATTGATAGTGGACATGCAGAAAGGGTTCCACAGCATCAGCTGACAACAGCAAAAGGCAAGGTGTGGTATATACCCCATCATGGTGTATACCATCCACAAAAACATAAGCTGCGTGTAGTGTTTGATTGTGGAGCAGAGTATAAAGGGGTCTCTCTTAACAGTCAGCTTTTACAGGGCCCTAATCTAACTAGCTCATTAGTGGGGGTTCTAGTGAGGTTTCGGCAGGAACATGTGGCATTAATGGCAGACATAAAATCCATGTTCCACCAGGTTAAGGTGGCTGAGGAGCATGTGGACTTTCTACGTTTCATGTGGTGGCCTCAAGGTAATCTAGAACAAGACCTTGAGGAATACCGTATGACTGTCCACTTATTTGGTGCAGTCTCCTCACCGAGCTGTGCTTGCTATGCTCTCAGAAAGACTGCTGAGGATAATCAGTCCAACTTCTCAGCAGATGTTGTACTAACAGTCAACAAAAACTTTTACATGGATGACCTCTTAAAAAGTCTGCCATCAGAGGAAAGTGCAGTTACCATGGCCGAAGATCTAATAGCTATTTGCAGCAGAGGAGGGTTTACGCTAACCCAATGGATTAGCAACAGCCGAGAAGTGCTCCAATGTATCCCAGGAGAGCTCAGGTCCCAGACTCTTTGTGAGTTGAATCTAGACAGTGATGAGCTACCGCTAGACAGAGCACTAGGTTTACAATGGTGCACAGAAACAGACAGTTTTAAGTTCAAGCTGAAGGTCAAAGAAAAGCCTTCCACTAAAAGAGGTATGTTGTCCACCATCAGCTCCATTTATGATCCGCTAGGATTCCTAGCACCTCTCATTCTTCCTGCCAAACTGCTGTTACAAGAGTTATGCAGGATGAAGTGGGGCTGGGATGATCCTATACCTCTAATCTTCCAAAATCAGTGGAACCGGTGGCTGACTGACTTGGAAAAATTGGCTGACTTCCAAGTCAGCAGATGTATCAAACCTGAAGGTTTTGGAGAAGTTATTAATGCCCAGTTACACCACTTCTCTGATGCTAGTGAGAGTGGGTATGGTACAGCTACATATGTCAGAATGCAGAACAGCAACAAGAAAGTTCATGTATCATTCTTGTTTGGCAAAGCCAGAGTAGCTCCACTCAAACCTGTGACTATTCCTCGTTTAGAGCTCACAGCTGCTGTTATGGCTGTTAGACTGAATAACATGCTTCAGTCAGAGCTTCAGCTGCCATTGGAGAAGGCTTGCTTCTGGACTGACAGCACATCAGTTCTAAAATATATCAAAAATGAAGACAAAAGGTTTCAAACCTTCGTTGCTAACAGAGTAACAATCATCAGAGACAACACAGACATTGAGCAGTGGAGACACGTGCCTTCATCTTTAAACCCTGCTGATGATGCTTCCCGTGGATTTAAAGTTGACAGCCTTTTGAACCAAAAATGGATAGAAAGTCCTACATTTTTGTGGGAACCTGAAGATAAATGGCCCAAGTCTCCAATGAATTTCAGTATGACTACTGATGACCCAGAACTAAAGAAAACTCCCTTGATCAACGCTACAGTCATTAATTCAAATGCAACTTCTCAACTAATATCATTCTTCTCCGACTGGCAAAAATTGAAGCTTGCAGTTGCTTGGTTCCTCAAGCTAAAGGGAGTTCTGCTGAAACTAAGTAAGAGAAGAAAGGGATTACAGCTGACCAATTCAGTCACGACTGAAACATCAACATTGGAGTTGACAAAGGAAATGCAAGCTCTCAAAAACTCGCTGGGAAATCAAAGTGTGTCTCTAGAAGATCTCACACAAGCTGAGACAGCCATAATTTCCTTTTGCCAAAGGGAGAGATTCCCTGATGAGTTTGCTGCATTAACATCTCGCAACTCAGAAATACCCAGAAGCAGCCCAATTTATAAACTGGACCCTGTACTGCAAGATGGGCTTCTGCGTGTTGGAGGTCGGCTGAGTAAAGCAGCCATCCCTGAGAACATTAAACATCCTCTCATTCTAGCAAAGGACCAGCACATCTCCTATCTTATCCTCCGACATTTTCACTTGCAGCTTGGTCATGGAGGAAGAAATCATGTCCTCTCAGTCATAAGAAGAAAATTTTGGATAACAAATGGAGTTTCAGCTGTGAAAAGGGTCATAGCAACATGTTCTTTCTGCAGGATGTATGGAGGACAAACCGGTCAACAACAAATGGCAGACTTGCCAGAGGAAAGAGTGGTCCCTGATCTACCACCATTCACAAATGTTGGTGTAGATTATTTTGGGCCTATTGATGTGAAAAGAGGACGCAGTGTTGTAAAACGCTATGGAGTACTGTTCACATGCATGACGAGCAGGGCCGTGCACCTTGAAGTGGCTTACTCTTTAAATACCGACTCATGTATCAATGCACTGCGGCGATTCATCTCTCGAAGAGGGCAAGTTTCACACATGAGATCAGATAACGGCACCAATTTCATAGGAGCAGAAAGAGAGCTACGAGAAGCACTAGCCTCTCTAAATAATGGGAGAATTGAGAAAGCCATGGCACAAAAGGGGATTAAATGGAGTTTTAACCCACCATCTGGATCACATTGTGGCGGGGTATGGGAGCGCCTCATCCGAATGATCAAAAAGGTTCTGCACTCAGTGCTCCGTCAACAAATATTGGACGACGAAGGATTTCACACTGTACTTTGTGAAGCAGAGGCAATACTTAATGATCGTCCCATCACAAAGTTATCGGAGGACCCCAACGACCTTGAGGCTTTAACACCCAACCACTTGCTACTTATGAAGGGAAAACCAGCTCATCCGCCAGGACTCTTTGACAAAACGGATCTTTACGCTAAAAGAAGGTGGAAACAAAACCAATACATTTCAGATCTCTTTTGGAAGCGTTGGATTCGAGAATATCTACCGTTGTTACAAGAAAGACAAAAGTGGACAAAGAAAAGGAGATGTTTCATCCCTGGAGATGTGGTGGTGGTTATGGACTCTACAACACCTCGAGGGTCATGGATATTAGGGAAAGTTGTTAAAACCTTTCCAGATAAAAAAGGTCTGGTACGAGTGGTTCATCTTCAAACGAAAACAAACATAATTGAAAGACCTGTAACAAAAATCTGTCTATTATGTGAAGCTACAAACTGAAAACTGATAGGATAATGAATGAGTAAACCTGATTTACATCTTATGTATATTTGCATAGAGATATGTCTTTATTTGTGGCTCCTTTTAATTTAAGTCTGATAATTGCCACACGCAATTAGGGGCTGGCGTGTAGGAGCCATTTATCCTTTCTGGTGTTTATCGCCACCAGGGGGCGTATTTTATTTTGAGTTCTGAGTGTCTGATGGGGGATGGGTTATTTAAGGTCAATCATGATTCTGTTCAGGTGTTGTTAATAGGTAGAGGCAAACAGTTTTCTACTGTGCTTGGTTTTTGGATGTATGTCGAATTTATGTGGATCTTAAGGAAAACAGTAAGACAATGGACATTGTACTGGAAATAAATGACTTAACTTTATATCAAACGGAAGATCGGCATGCTGAATCTTAATTGAGCGCACGTAAAACCAATGCCTTTCAACAACAACCACCAGTAGCCTAAAATATAGGATTTTAGCCGCTACATACGTTGATATTTAAATTAACAAATAAGAATGAAAGAGCAGAGCATGCACATTGCTCTTTGTTTTTGTTCAAAGTGGCAGCTGTAATGTCTGCCATGGTGTCAGACTACCTGGCTTCATGTACTGGGATAGAGAGTGAAAACAGTCCCGATGAGCGCCTTCTGTTTGGTTACTTCTTGCTTATTGCTCCTTGGTCAGTGTTCATGGTTGAGCGTTATTTACCGTCAGGGCATTGCCTCAATTGCTATGTTTAATGGTGCAACAGTGGTGGATTCTTATATGAGCAATATGGGCAAATGTCCAGGGTGTTATGTTTTTAGGGATGGCACGAGACCATCACACATTGTAGCACAGAAATGGAATATTTAATATTGGTAAAATGTATTAAGTATTTAATATCTAGGTGTTCTTATGGGAATATGGATCTTTCAGATTATTTTGAGAAGCAATTTCGATCATATTTTACATTTTATTGTGTCATGTAGCTGTAGCTGGTCTTGGTCTTGACTCGGTCTCGGGTTAGGTGGTCTTGAACCCAACACTGCTGGGCGGTTACTGGTTTAACTGGTTGTCATGGCTGCTGGTGGTTGCTATGATAGGTGTAACGTCAAAGTGAACGAAACATGAGCCTCATTATCATCTTCTGGTCTCTCCCTGATTTTGTTTTCTTCTTGCACACAGTGGAGGAAAACCAGCATGGTGGTGGCAGCCTGATGCTAAGGGAGGCTTTTCAGCAGAAACAGGGAAGCTGGTTAGCATTGAGCTAACAGTTCTGAATGAACACCTGCTAAAAGCTAAAGGCTGGTCAGGAGTTCATCTTCCAAAAGACCCACAACAAGCCAGAGCTAAAGATGCTAGCAGTGGTTAGCAGTATGGTTAGCAGCAGGGCTAGCAGTATAGCTAGCTTCTGAGGTCAAACTGAGAACTTAGGATGTTCTCATGTTAAAGAAGCTTTTATTCTGAGGTGTAAGAGCAATTAACTGCAGCCTGAAGAAAGTTTAGTTAGGACACTTAATGAAGCTCAGTGTGATGTGTCTCTCTCTCTCTCTCTCTCTCTCACACACAGTGAGTGAGTCAGCAGCAAGTGGATCAGCTGAGAGGAAAATAAGGGAGCGGTGCTGCTGGACTGGAGGGAAATGAATTCGTCCATCGCTTCTGCATGGATGGTGCGGAGGAGAAGGAGCGAGCAGAGAATTCTGGGTAAATTATGTCTCCAACTTAGAACCATAAACATCGCTATTGTTGGTTTTTATTCCTGTTTTTAGAGTTTGCTGCAAAAATAAATCAAGTGATCAGATAAATAGGGTAGAAGTGGCATTGAATTAATTAGGTCTACTTATGCACACACACACACACACACACACACACACACACACACACAGATTTATTTTTTTGTTGCCGTTAAAAAGTGTTTCCAAACAAGCGGCTCTGGACTTTCTGTTTTCGTGCAGACCCAAAAACAATTGCTCATTTGAACGTAAAATGCTGCGCGCGCACGCACACACACACACACACACACAGATCAATACCAATTTATAATTCAGGATTGCTGGAGTTTGGGTTTTAGGGCAGCCTGGCTTCCAGCCTTCATAAATATTACAGTGTTATTGACTTGATCTCAATGAATTGGAGATTTTCTTCTTCTGCTTTTTTTCTTCTTCTTCTGCTTCATTGCACACCCCCCCCCACCAAACCATGAAACTCACACACCTTTAAATTTAGTTCTGATCCTGAGGAATAGAGTCTTCTTGTTTTATTTTCAGTGAGTTAAAGATGAGAGAAGAAACAAGCTGCAACACGGAGGCTGATAGCCTGAACACCTCCTCTCTCTCTCTCTCTCTCTCACACACACACAGGCCAACACTCCGTCAGATCGAGTAGAGACGGTCTCACCTCTGAGCATCAGCGCTGTGTGTGTGTGTGTGTGTGTGTGTGTGTGTGTGTGTGTGTGTGTGTTATTTGCAGCCATGAAACTACAGCTGATGACGGTAACAGCTGTAGAAGGCTTTTCCGACCGAGTCGCCTCTGCTGCCGGTCCCTCAGCGACGCGATGCGTTCTGTGGCGACGACGCGCCGTCTGGCCTCAGCCGGAGACGCCGCCATGTTTAGGCACAGATCAGGTAACCTAAAGGTCACCTGACCTGAGGTTCGGACTGCACCTGCAGGCATGTTCTGCTCACTGCAACTGAACATGGACTGTAAACCTAAAACCAGTCCAGAACCAGTTCAGATCTTTTGGATTTCCTTATATCTAAGGAACATGAAGGTTTTCACAAACCAACCTGAAGGTAGAAAATGAAATTCCAGAGTTGAAACCAAATGCGACAAGAAGCAAACGTTTGAACCTTCAGCATTAAAGCGGAAAAGGTTCGTTGTAGTGACTGGGAACTCTGGGAATGCTGGGAGAATCATCAGGTACAACAATGTGAGTCAGAACTTTAGTTTGGACCTTATGGACCAGAGCTGCATCCAGAACAGAACCATCAGCACTGCTGACCTCTGACTCTGAGACCAAATCAGACAGGAAGTGATGTCACACTTCTTCATATTCTACCTGCTGATTAACAACCGTTCCTCCCGACCAACTGGACCTGGTCCAGGACCCGGTCCTGGACCAGATTCTGGACAGGCTGGCCCAGGCTGGACAGGCTGGCCCAGTTAACCCTTTCAGCCTCTTCAGTCATCAGCAAAACATCAACTTTGAAGAAAAATTTTTTAGAGAAAAAGTATTTCAGTGAAAATGTGACTGCTAACCTGATACGGGTCGTCTCAGAGCCACGGTTCTGGTTCTGGATCACAGAAATCTTTAAATTGTTGAGTAGATCGCTATGATCTATATTTCCCACAATGCATTACTAAAAACCTTCTCAGCACTTCCTGTTGTCTCAGTCAGAACCACCATGATAGAAACAAGTTAACATAAAATGCTCCAATTAGCGCTGAAGTTTTATTCAGCTCCCCCAGGTGACCCCCCCACCACTCCTCATCCTCCATCTTCCTCTCAGCCTCTCTGACTCGGTGATGTTCTGTTTTATTGTAAATCTATACCGTTAATCTGCGAGGCTCCGATTGGCCGCGATGTCCCGATCGATGCGCTGCGATTGTTGGGAAGTGTCCGCTGGGACAGATGACCCCTGACCCTGCACTGAGTCCAGACTTCAGATCTACTGTTCCGATTTCATCTGACCAACAAACCAGAGAACATTTCTCACCGTCCTCTTCCTGATGTGCCGCTGTCACGGAGGATGCTTCAGTCATGAGACGTCCAGTCCTTCAGAAGCCTCTTTATGCCACAGTGACCAGAGGACAGAACCAGAAACTGGGACCAAAACCAGGCAACAAGATAGAAGCTGCTCAGGAACCAAGAAACTGACTCAAAAACAGGCAACAAAACCAAAGACCAGCAAACTGGAGTTGAACTGAGAAAGCCGCTGAGCCGAATGAAGGCAAATCAAAACCAGATCAGAAGAATGAAAGAATGAAAACTAGGCAGGACAGAAACCAGCAGGCTGAACAAAACCTTAGCAATCACACTTTCATTAAGGCAGAAGACTAAAAACCAGACCAAATGGGAGAGAATCCAGCGACAGAACAGAGGCGGGACTGAATCTGGGCCAGAAGACGGAGGCGACTCGGGTTCAGACTCACTTTATCACATCGTATGTGACAGAGAGTTCAATGTTTCGCTGCTGGATCTCTGAAGGTTTTCCTGGATGAAACAAAGCTTAAAGCTTTTTCTGCTCCATTCGTGAATCGCCTCCTTAAATCTCCAGCTGCATTGCCGCCGTTTCTCCTCCCATGAGACTATAAAGCATCATAACTGTGAGACCAACATGTTGTTCTGGTGTTTCTTTACTCAAATGAAGATGAAACCATGAAGCCGTCAGCAGAAAGCCAAAGTTAAAGCTCTCCTTAGGTTTAATTACTCTCTGCAAACCTAACTTTGGTTCAGGGGATGACGGACGTGATTCGTTTTTAATCACACTGCAGAGGTTTGCGATGGATCCAAGCATTGTATTGGTTAATCACAGCCAATGAATCAAAATTGTGCACCAATCTGGATGCATTATTGAACAAAACAGAATTTTAAAAAACATATGAAAATTTAAAACTATAAATACTTGATAACGATCAGAACCAAACTGTTCATTAGAATGGACCGGGCCGGACCACTGGCATCATTTAGCATGTAGCATGAAAAGCTGTAAACAGATTGGATGAAGAGGCTACCTGATCAGAGGGAGCTCTTCCTCCAGTGATGGACTAAAACTCCTTTTATTCTGTTGCCAGTTTACGTGTCCCTTGAATGATGGAACTGCCTCACCAGCTCTACTAATGAGCTAACATTGGAGTCTGGTGAAGCAGAGAGACATCTAAAGGTTGCAGGACAAGCGGCTCTTGAGGGCCGCTGGCCTGCACTGCTCTGGAACCATTCTGGATCAGTTCTGACCGTCGTGACTCCACTTCCTTCACTCAGGTTCTGGGGCAAAGCAGCCAGCTTGAGCCAAAACACATCCTGTCAAAACTGAAACCCACTAAACTGCTGAAGGTTTGCTGCACTTCAGCAGGAGTCTACGGGAAACCTTACTGCAAAACAACAACAAGAGCATTAAGGCAAGAGCAACACAATCGGCTCCTAAAGTCATCCAGACTTACCCGAAGCTCTTACTATCGGTGATGTGGTAGTGCAGTGTTTTTCAACCTTTTTTGAGCCAAGGTACATTGTTTTCATTGAAAAAATCCCGAGTCACACCACCAACCAAAAATGTAGACAAAGATACTCTGTAGCCGCCTATAGTATATACATTCTTATCAAAGTGTCTTGAATAGGAATCAAATAAACACAAAAAATTATTTGTTTATCATATTTTACATTTCTTATTTCAATTGCACTTAACATGTCCACTTCAAAAATACACCTGAACAGCCACGACACTGTCATTGTCATGATCCGTGTTTCTGTGTATTTATTTTTAGGGTTTTCTGTGTTCAGTTTCCTTCCTGTGAGTCTCTGCGTCTTCCCTGTTGATTGCTTCCCAGGTGTGTCTCATTCCTTGATTACCCTCCCTGTGTATTTAAGTCCACCTGTTGTCTTTGTCTCTGTCGTATGTCAGTTGTTGTGTGTTCGGCTCTCCAGTTGAACTGAGAAGTCCTGGTCTGCTTAGCTCTCATTTTCAGTCTTCAGTATATCAGTTGCTACCGGTAACTAGCTGTGTGCTAACTCTCTGCCGTGCCGCCTGTATCGGACTGCTTCTTCATTAAATCCATCATCATCTTTATCACAGCCTGGGTCTCTGCGTCTCTCCTCACCACCACCTCAACCCAGTCAACTTATGACTGTCATTGTGTGAATGTAGTAACATTCAAGCATCACTAATTCTCTTGTTTTAATGTAAAATGCTCTGTACCTACTGCCATCTAGTGGTAAGAAAATTACATGATTACGCTGCTAGACAATGCTACAGCAAAGACACTCAAAGATGGCATCATTTGCAGATAATTGATTCGTTTTCAAAAAATCTTTAAAGACCAATTACCGTAATTTCCGGACTATGAGCGCACCATGCTATAAACCGCACCTTCACATTTTTTTAACCCTCCAGAAATTTACATATACCAGCCGCACCGGGCTACAGGCCGCTGGTATCTCTGTCGCTCTCGGTTTCCCATAAGGACCCAGCAGGGGGCAGCAGAGGGCTGCGTCCTAATAACTGCTTGATATATTAAGGACAAAGTTCTCCGTCTCCAAATCCGGTTTCGTTCACACCGACCTTAAGTGCAGAGGCTTTATTTCCCTCCTGTTCTGCCAGATCGATACTCCTCAACTTAGAAGCTGCATCATATGAGTTTGAAAACATTTCTCCGTCCTGCCTGCTGCTAGCATGTGGTTGTTCTAAATGAAAATTAGCTCGTTCTTCTTTGATTTACAATTTTGACTTCCAATGATTCACTTCCTGCTAAAGAGCCCCCTGGTGGTTGAAGAAAAATCCACAGAAAAGCCGCATGTTCAAAGTGTAGGAAAGAAGTAGCAGCTTATAGTCCGGAAAATACGGGAGGTGAAATTGGATAATTTCCACGGCACACCTGACGATCACTCACGGTACACTAGTGTGCCGCGGAACAGTGGTTGAAAAACACTGTGGTAATGGATGGAATCAGCCGCTTCTGTGATACAAAGAGGAGGAAGGGAATCTGCTTCCCTTAGGTTTCTGATGTTGCAGCAAGAATCCTCTCTCAAAGGAATATTGAGGCTCTAATTGTATAGCTAATTATACTGCCAAACAAATGTCTGAAATTCATAAAAATGACTTTAGTCATCTTCTAAGCACAGCTGGAAATCTAAAAATGAAGATGTTTATCAGTGGACACTAAAGACCATTGGATGTCTTTAACAAATGGCTTTAAAAGCTCGTTCTGGCAGCCAGTTGTTGGCAACCACAAGATCTTCTGGAAACGTTATGATCTCTACAAACCAGACAGTCTGTCTAAAGCAAGCTGGAACAAAACTTCTCACTGCAAACTTACTGAAAATGATCAAATACAAAATTTCTTCGTCCAACCAAGGACAGTGTGAGATCACAGATCCAGAAGTACAAAGACCCCTGATCAGGAAAGAGCCGTCTGATGCCAAGGAACCCTCCAAATTTCGGGAGCTCACTCTTCCATAGCAGTGAGCTGGAGATGAAGTCGCCGGTTCTCCTCCTCCAGTTTCTCCCTCATCTCCCCAACTCCTTCAACACCTACAGAAGCCAAAGCAGCTCATCAGAAGCGTCTTCCTCTGGACTGATGCATCTCAACCACCTAAGCTGAATTGCCATGTATCACTTCTCTACTGAGAACCCAAAAAGCAAAACTTCATCAGTACCCTCTGCATATCTGAACTCTGATATGATGTTTACACCAGTCTTCCTGCAGAATGCTTTGGCCCCAGTTAATGCGATGCAGGAGAATTCCTGTCTAAATTAAACAGAAAAATAAAGGATTTAAACCTCAAATTGATCTGCTGTCTGAAGTAAACTCACTGTGAAGAATCATAAACAAAAACATCAACATCGCCTGTGCCTTGTTTACCACCGTTGACAGGTTAACCAACCTTACTTTGACTGAGCCACTGGACTCCAACAGCGCCTGCAGCCGACCTGAAACCTTCACTGAGAAAGTGGAAAACAATTAAATGTTTTCTGCCATGACGTCTTCCACGCTGCTCTTTGCTTGTTTCATTTTTGTTAAAATTCTAAAAATTGTTTTAGTGATGTCATCAGGGGTGAACCTCAGTGGGAACAAGTAAACTAAACACCAAATCCAGAACCAACAATATGCAGAAAACAATTTCAACAAGTCAACCATGAAAACTAGAAGAAATGATAAATTACCGTCTCCTCTTCCAAACTTTCCTTCATGGATCTGATCTGAACAACAATCTGGTTAAATCAGAACCAGCATCACTAAAAACAGCCGCGTTCACCCGGTTTCCATGGCTACAGTGCTGAGACTGGCCTAGTCAAAGTGTTCAATGGCATCCACATAAACAGACTGGTTCTGGTTCTGTTGGACCTCAGTGTTGATCCTGAACGGTGCTCAGAGAATGCACTTTAAAACACTGCTGGTAGTTTAGAAATCACGGAGCGGCTCAAAGATCTGCTCCGGTTCAGAACCAGAACCAGAGGACCAAGCCTTTTCTGCTGAAAACTTTCTTTAGGATCCAAGATGGAGGCGAGGTGCCGCTTCAGATGTCGGTCCTTTCACATTAGTGCGTTGTCCCTGTGAGGCCCCTGCTTGTTTGAGGTCAAAGGTCACCCTCCATCACGCTAAGCGCGCCTCCCCAGTGCTGTAAATGGAACCTCTGAGGGGTCGTGACCTCCATGTAAGGCTCAGGAGGTGACGGAGGCGGGGGCACCGCCGGCACTGCGGGTAATTACAGCCCAGCCTCCTCCACCGCTTTGACACTCTGAGGCAATTTATTGCCCCGCTCGGGCAACTTGGCCACCCATCTAATTGCAATATTAGCGTGTAATAACAGTGAAGCTGCGGCGATCCGTCAGCGCTGCGATCTGCTGCCTCGGCAGGATTTCAGCCATTAACGGCAAACGGGGAAACGAAGCGACTGAGAGGAGCATCGGCCCGCATTTATATTCACACACAGCGGCTGCAGCAGGACCAGCAGTTAAACCTGAGGCAGCATGCAGGTGTTGCAACCTGCAGATGGCGCTGCACCATGTTAGGTGATGGAGACAAAATTGAAACTGGAGTTCAGAAACAGACAATGTTTGATTCACTCCAGCCAGAGTCCGGCTTTACGGCAGCCGCATCATTTGCATGATGGGTCACTGAAAAGCGCCATGCTGCCCCTCCAACCCCCCCCCACCTACGCAGGGGGCAGAGGGGTGGGAAAGGGGGGCAACGCTTGCAATAAATCCCTGCTTTTGTTAACGAGCTCTAAAACGCAACTAAACCAGTGGAGCAGTAAATCAGCCGAGAACCAAGAACCAACAAACACCAAGTGTCCACAGAGAGAGAGTGTCTTGGTTGTCGGGTCCTGTGCCAGAATCGCAGCGTTAAATGCAGAGAAACCGAAGGAACAAACAAGTTTGGACAGGAAACACTGAGACCAGGGCTGGTTCTGGTTCTGGTTCTGGTTGGATCGGGCCTGGCTGTAGGAAGCAGATCTTCAGCAGTGTCTTCAGCTTCAGCTAGTCCATCCGAGACAGGACAGAACCGGTCCAATGAGACCAGAACACCGACTTGTTATTTGTGCACCGGAACAGAACCGAAGGAATGATCCAAACCAAACATCCAGAACCTCAGAGATCCAATAAAAAATGGACTCAGAACCAGCAGAACACAGAAAAACAAATCAACAGCATTTCTAACCAAACACCAGAACCTCCAGAACCAGAACGAGCAGAACCAGAACCAGCAGTCCGTGGATGTTTGAGTCCCCAGTTTGTGCTTTTATTGTGAAAGGCTGTGTGAGCCGAGTCTGCGATGAAACATCGAGAGGCGACAGAAAAACACATCAGACACACCAGAGGTGAGAGGTCGCGTGTGTGTCTGTGTGTGTGTGTGTGTCTGTGTGTGTGTGTGTCTGGCAGGTTGGGACTTGCAGCTCTCTGCTGGATGAAGCGTCTCACCTGGCCACAGACCAACCCCCCCCCCCCACTGCGGCGACTCAGCCAATCACAGACGCCGCGTCCAAGGACGGAGGGAGGATGAGTTCTGCTGCTCCTGACTGGGTTAAAGCGTCTGGGTTTGAACTGAGCAGGAGGCTCCTGGTTCTGGTTCTGGTTCAGAGTCAGCGGCTCATCAGAACTAGCAGCTGTTTCCCGGGTCTCCGGGCGATGAAGGAGAAGCGGCGGCGGCCTCGACTTGCCGCCGCTCTGATCGTGTTTTCGCCGCTTCCTGGTGTTGATGAAACGGTTCGCAGGAAGTGGGAGGTGAGAAACAAGCGAGGCGACAGGAAGCAGGAACGGAGCCGCCGCCGCGCCAGCTGCGCCGTGCTTTAATTAGGCCGCGGCTCAGACTGATGCTGCAGCAAGAGGCTCAGAAACACATGCTGTTCACGGACCGGAACCGGGCCCGGTACCGACCAACAGAACCAGAACCATGAGCCCAGATTACTGAGCAGTCTGAAGTGAACAGAGACAGAGCGAGGTCATGTGAGGTCAGGTCATGTCAGGTGAGGTCATGTCAGGTCATGTCAGGTGAGGTCATGTGAGGTGAGGTCAGGTCATGTCAGGTGAGGTCATGTGAGGTCATGTCAGGTGAGGTCATGTCAGGTGAGGTCATGTGAGGTCATGTCAGGTGAGGTCATGTCAGGTGAGGTCATGTCAGGTGAGGTCATGTGAGGTCATGTCAGGTGAGGTCATGTGAGGTGAGGTCAGGTCATGTCAGGTGAGGTCATGTGAGGTCATGTCAGGTGAGGTCATGTCAGGTCATGTCAGGTGAGGTCATGTGAGGTGAGGTCAGGTCATGTCAGGTGAGGTCATGTGAGGTCATGTCAGGTGAGGTCATGTCAGGTGAGGTCATGTGAGGTCATGTCAGGTGAGGTCATGTCAGGTGAGGTCATGTCAGGTGAGGTCATGTGAGGTCATGTCAGGTGAGGTCATGTCAGGTGAGGTCAGGTGAGGTCATGTGAGGTCATGTCAGGTGAGGTCATGTCAGGTGAGGTCAGGTCATGTCATGTGAGGTCATGTCAGGTGAGGTCATGTCAGGTGAGGTCAGGTCATGTCAGGTGAGGTCAGGTGTGTTCCTACCTGTCGATGATGACCGGGTCCGAAGGCGTTTCGTTCCGGTTCCCGCAGCTCTTCTTGTCGCAGCACCGACTGTGGAAGGAACAGAACCGTTAGAACGGGCCAGAGTCTTCAGAACCACCTGGAAGCAGATCGGTTCTGGTTCTGGTTCTGTCGACTCTTCCACCCAATCTGAACTCATGTCTGCAGCATCGTCTTCATCTCCTCAGGAGGTCAGAAGTCCAACCCGAACCGGCCCGACTCATTGTGGCAAAGTTCTGACAGCAGAACCCGACCTCTTCAAGCCTGCAGCTCCAGAACCGGACCTGGAAGAGTCTGGTTCTGGTTCTTCCCCATGTCGGCAGAACCGATCAGTCAGAACCAGAACAAAACCCATTCAGGCGGTTCTGGAGGTTCTATAGCCTGACCGGGTTGAGCCCAGAACCAACCCAGACGGGCCGAGCTCCTGGTTGGTTCTGACCCAAACACATTTCAGGAGTTTTAATAAATGACATTAGAGTGGCTAGCGGTTAGCCGCTAACGCCTCCTCATGTTGCTGCAGCCGTCCAGAACCAGAACTCTGAGGAGCGCCGGGTTTCTGTGTGGGCGCTGCAGAGCTGGGTGGAGCTCAGTGTTGGCGTCCCGCAGAACATTTGGACTTTTAAAGTGAAGATCGGAACCAGAACCGGAACCGGAGCGGGTTTTAAACTCATGATGCAAAAAAAGTTTCTGTTCCTAAAAATCCAGTTAAAATATTTAAGGATAATTTAATGACAATGAAACAAATGTAAAAAGAATCAAAACAGATTCTATTAAAATGATTTGTTTAAATATAAAATGAAAACATGAAAATAAAGTTTGCATGAACATCCATGAAGGCCCGACATCAGAAGATTTGGAGAAAATTTTACACGTTTAAATTGTAAAATTATCAAACTGACTTTATTAAAGTTTGTTTGCTTCATTAGCAAAGAAAATGAAAAGTGAAAGAATCCGAACCGGGTCAGTTTTGGCTCATTTTGATTCGACCTTTAATTTCTCTATGAGGATTATTCAAATGTTTGTGCAGCCCTGAGTTTCGCCTGCAGGCACAGTAAGTATCCAGTTAGACGGAGGAAACAGGCAGCATTACTGATCCTGGATCAGAAGAAATGCATTTAAAAGTTCTGATGTAAATGGATCTGCTTGAGTTTGTTCCCATAATCCTTCACGAGAAGCTGCCTGACAGTCAAAGCGCAGGGAAAATTGCGAGCTGCTATTATGAATATTTTCACAGTAAAATGAAATGAAACGGATCCGGCTCAGACGATCCGAGTCGTTCCCGTTTCAGCCTCAGAGGAAACATTTCCGGATTTGTTCCGATGAATTTCCTGGAATTTATCCATCATTAATAACAAGACATGAAGTCAACATCAGATTTAATCTCCCGACAAGCTTCTTCTTCTCTTACGGCGCTGAGCAGCATTAGCATATCTTCCGGTAATTCTTAAAAATTAATCACGCTGCATCTGACCCGTGACGTCCAATTACACTCCAGCATCGGCCCCATGCTGTCCTGAATCAAATTGCCATTTGACAAACAAGCGTCAAATCGAGGCTTCGAATGCCAAATGAGACGCTTTATGAATCATTTATCACGCTGTTTGATCTCTAAGTAGAGAAAAATCAGAAAATCAGCGCAGTGTTTGTGTCTGGGCGGCTGCTGCCGTGCGACTGTTGCCACAATAATTTATTCCCCAGCTACGAGGAACCATTAGTGAAAGTTCCAGGAGACCAATTAGCATTGGAAACCCAGTGGTGCTGCTGTGGTGACAAGCTCCTCCAAACCGCCAAAGAAGTGTTATAAACAAACCGGACCCCAGGAGCCTCTGCTGGGGCCCCTCCGGGGACCGGGGCCCCTTTCCAAACACCAAAACAAACCTTGGCTGAGCGTCCAGCGTGCCGCCTTAATGACGCTTCCCCCGGCCCCGGGCGGCCGACACGGGCCGGCTAATGACTGAGAGGTGTGTGTGTGTGTGTGTGTGTGTGTAGGTGTGTGTGTTGGAGGTGAAATAAAACAAATTGCTGCTGCTGTCACTCTGCTGGCTGCAGCTGCTACACACAGAGCAACCCGGCAGCAGCGCTCAGCCGCACTTCAGACTCCCCAGAGAACATCCGGGTTGTGATGTCACATCCTGTGAAACCTGGGGCGCCCTGAGGCCGTGACGCTCTGATCACAGCGCCAGAATCCACCGAGCAGGACAGAACCCGAGCGGTTGTGGAAGAACCGGGCCTTGTTCTGCAACAGAACTTCTCCACTCGCTGGACCCTTTCCCTCCAAATCAAACGGCTTCATGTCTAAAAGTTGAAAAGCTGCAGGAACGATCATATTAGTGGACTCATGTAGAAATGATTTCCTTTTCTGCAGATGTTCTCAAATCTGCGCTGAATCTCAGTTAGCAGAACTTTCATGGTTCTGATCGATCCAACAGAATGCTTGGGATGACGAGGCCTTGAATTATTGATCAGCTGCATGAATTTCCTGGCATTTATATCAGATTTTCTTGCGCGCTCTTTGCTCCATCTGACAATAATTCCAATTAGGAGCATTAATGAATCATTAGAAGCGCATGAACCGGCTGGAGCTGCAGCACAGGATCGATGCAGCGACGGAGCCTCACACGATTAAAACTACGACTTCTCCCATTGCTGCAGGTCCGGTCCAGATGTTCTGCCAGCTCACCCAGCGGCCGGGACATCCTCACCCAGCGGCCGGGACGTCCTCACCCAGCGGCCGGGACATCCTCACCCAGCGGCCGGGACGTCCTCACCCAGCGGCCGGGACGTCCTCACCCAGCGGGTGAATCAGAATCAGATCAACTTTATTGTTCCAGGCGCGGCTGTACGGTGGCCAACCGGTGCGGACGCGGTGAGCAGACGTTAAACATGGTGGTTAACGGTTTGAAGGCTGCTGACCAAAGCTACGAGCTCCGGGAGGAGAGAGAGGCTCCGTCACACAGGACGGACAGTTCAGAAACATTTCGGAAAAAGAAAAAAAGCCATATGTATAAACAGACTAAGGGTGGGTTCACACTGCAGCCTGAAGTGACCCAATTCTGATTTTTTGTCAAATCGGATTTCTTTCGCCGGGCCGTTCACACAGCCACACATATGCAACCTGTATGCGTTCTGCAGTCTGAACGGGCAAACGACCTGAAAGTGTCCCGGAGCGGCTTGCTTTCACCCCGGTGTCTAACATTTCTTTGATTACAAATCCCATCAGTACCAGTTATAACTTATCCTTAGCTCTGATGAAGACTGATGAGACGTTACCATGTGTACCTATGCAGACTAATTTAAGCGAGAAGTTCAATTTTAGTAATTACTAACAGCAAACTTAAACACTTTCTGCAATCATTTCCTATGTTGAACATTTCCACACTTTGGCTACGACTTCCCCAGATAGTATCTAGTGAAGATGCCTCTATTCATTTTAAGTATTTTAAATGCTAATAGTTGTTTTCTAACTGTTCTATTTCCCCCTTACTTTTAAGGTTTTCTATTTAAATTCAGTTATTATTATTATTACAAACACCAAAAACTTGTTTATTATCAATTCCACGGGTCGCCATCATGTTATCTAACAACCTGCTAGCTTACCATAGCTTCCCCCTCCTGCCCCCTCTCACACACCTGCCCTGACACACCTGCCCCCCTGCCAGCATGAAGCGCTGCCTCTTCATGAACATTTCCTTCTTACCGGGCTGCAGCAGATAATCGATCTGTTCCTGGTCACGTCTCTCTCATCTTCCTCCGACAGCAACCAGGAAAGGGCAGGGGGGGGCAAAGAGGACTGAGGGATTTCGATGGATAAACCTTATGCCCATGGATAAAATCAACCAATGTCGCGGTTGACAAAATATCATATTTAATAAACTTTTTTTGTGAAATTATGAGCGCCTTGGTCGCCCTATATATGTGCATCAGTCTGTACGTCAGACGGCCGCTCTTCGCCGCACAGGAGTTCAAACTGAACGCAGTTTTTCTGTTCAAGCTGCAACATTGCTCAAATTTACACCCCTCGTCATACTTTTACCCGCATTTGGCCAGTGGTGGGTGCTAAATTACACCCCTGCATAGCTAAGCTAACAGGGCTATTCAAGTTTTAGTTTTGTTTTAGTTTCATAAAAACAATGTGAACATTAAAACTCCTTCATTTCTGGTAAAATGCGAGCGCTGCTGAGCCGTAGCACAGATTGCATCTGCTTTGACCTCAAAGGTTAAGGGGTTATTGATAATTGTTCCAAGATATTTATAACTTGAACAATCTGAATAAAACCTGGAGCAAGGCGGATTCTTTCTAAAATCAATTAATATCGTTTGGTTTTAGAGACGTTAATGTCCAGAAACAACCGACCAAACCGGCCAATGAAACCCTTCACCAGAACTTGGTGCTGTTCCAGATGTTGATGGTAGCTGCAGCTCATCATCACCTGCAGGTGCCGCAGGGCGATGTCTCACCTGTAGACGCTCACCTGGCTGCCAGTTCTTACCTGCACATGATCTCGTGGGTGAGGAGGACGCGGCACATCTCTGGGTTCTTGTCCTGACCTTCGTACAAGATCGGCTGCAGAAACACAAGCGGGACACGCAGGTCACTTCTGACAGGAAGAACATTTCTCTAACACTGCTGTTTCATTCAAACCACTTTCATCTGGGAATAAACCAGTTTACTGGGACACAAAAGAGTCCCGACTCAACAGCTGTCCAGGCCAGATGTCCCACCCGGTCCTCAGGGGACAGAGTCCTGTCCTGCAGGGTTTAGATTTCCCCCCTGCAAAGCTCCATGATTGCATCACTTCCTCAACCTCAGAGTCTCCGTTGACGTTTTGCTCTGGAGCCAAATGCTGCTTGGTGTTTTGGTCAGAGGCTGAAATCAACCCTACAACCTTCTGGACACAAGATGACTGCTCTGCCCACAGAACCAGAACCACAATTCTTATCAGCTGATCAGGACGGACACTCCTACCCTCCCTCATCCTTCCCAGGGAGTCAGTGTTAAGATTGGGAACCTGTGTGTGTGAGTGAGTTCTCCTTCTCTGACCTCCCACTACCTCATCCACCGTTGGAAACAAACCTCATGCACACACACACACGCATGTCCCTGGGGGACGATACATTTAGCATAACGACTAGTTGAGCGTTATTGATCCTGCTCTGTTGCTCTGGACCAGAGCGGACGGCATGCGGCCGCATCAGGAGTTGCTTTGGTGGAAACACCTTGACGCTCCTTAGCAGCTTCATCGTAATGTCTGCCGCTGGTGGCGCTGATAGTTAGCCTATCAGAAGCTATGCTAGTCTAAAATGGCATCTCAAGGCTAAACATGTAGCAGCTAAGGCTAATTGTCAGCATTTACATTCATCACTAAAAGAAAGGATGGACAAGATGTTCCAGAACATCTCACTGAGTTGGTGTCCAATTCTGGACCTGGGAGGTTCTGATGGTCCATGTGAACCCGGACTCTGGGTCCAAGCAGCGCCAAGTGTCTTTAGAGAGTTTGGGTCATTGGGGTCATGTTTAGGTCTGTATTTCACATTTCTGCTTTATTTCATGGTAAGTGAAAACAATCTGAGTTTTCTGACACTAAGGAGAAAATTTGAGGAATGTCGACCAATCAGGGGTCTTCTCCAGGAGGTGAAGGTGGGAGCAAAGTGTGTGTTTGTCACTGTGGGGTGTGTGTGTCAGGATTCTTGTCTCCAGCATGTCGTCACGGTGCCCTATTAGTAATTATTGATCGGCTGGAGCAGCTCGGCTCATCGATCCGTGACATGCAGACAAAGCAGAGACGGCGGTGTTGGTGTGTGTGTTGGTTTGGTTGGGGTGTGTGTTGGTTTTGTTGGGGTGTGTGTTGGTTTGGTTGGGGTGTGTGTTGGTTTTGTTGGGGTGTGTGTTGGTTTTGTTGGGGTGTGTGTTGGTTTTGTTGGTGTGTGTGTTGGTTTGGTTGGTGTGTGTGTTGGTTTTGTTGGGGTGTGTGTTGGTTTTGTTGGGGTGTGTGTTGGTTTTGTTGGGGTGTGTGTTGGTTTTGTTGGTGTGTGTGTTGGTTTGGTTGGTGTGTGTGTTGGTTTTGTTGGGGTGTGTGTTGGTTTTGTTGGGGTGTGTGTTGGTTTTGTTGGGGTGTGTGTTGGTTTGGTTGGTGTGTGTGTTGGTTTGGTTGGGGTGTGTGTTGGTTTGGTTGGTGTGTGTGTTGGTTTGGTTGGGGTGTGTGTTGGTTCCTGCCCCCACGGCCAATCAGCCAATCAACAGCTGACTTGAAGTGGCGCTGGCCAATGGGACTAAGGCTCTTTGGTTCTGTTGGGCCTGAATAGAAAAATCGTGAGTTTAAAACTAGAAATTCAGTCCCTTCCTTCGTACCTAATTACTTTTATTCAGTTACTTTTTATAATTTTTTTCAGGATGTGGATTTCTGTGTGTTTATGGTTATTTTAGTCCCTGGTCTGCATGTCTTGCCCTTCATTGATCCCAGTTTGTCTCATTCCATTGATTATTGCTTGTATTCATACTGACCCTTGTAGTTTTCCAGTGCTACCAGTGTTTGAGTTTCTAGCTTCAGTGCTCACCTGTGCTGCCTGGACTTTTGTACTCTTTGGCGATCTTCATTAAATCATCAAACTGCCTCTATCTCTCTGCTTTTGGGTCCAAACCTCTGAAACTGCAAATCATGACAGAAATATTATTTTCTACCAAAGTTTAGATTCTTGACCGAATGAAGAACCAGGACTAATGAAAACCATGAACGCTTCAGAACCAGTTCCTGTTGAAGTCAGACTTTATGTTTCAATACAATATTTTCCATCTGCTAAGTTTGGAGGCAACATTAATAAATAGTAGAGATGTGCCGATCAGGTTTTTTCCTGCCGATACCGATACCGATCACCCATGATGGCCGATACACCGATACCGATCACCGATACCGATCACATAATTATTATTTATTTATTTTTTATCATAAACCCTACCGGTTACATTATGTGGAAAAAGGAACCATGAATTCACCTTAATTTAGACAAAAACTTGTTTTTAATAACTTTTTTCAAGAAGAAAACTAAACAAAACAGGCTTTGTGCAAATTGTACTGCTATTGATAATACTATCTTTAACAGACTGATAACATATGAAGGCTCTGAAGAGGCTAAATAATGCAAAGAGCCAAAATAAAACCTCTCAACATTGCCAAAAAGTTCAAGTATAAAACTTAACATTCAAAGGCAAAAACAGGATCCATTACAATAAACAATCCAGAGTTACTGAATGAAAACTTCCTGTTAGCATGGCGGCTAGCTGATTACTGCTAGCTCTGATTGGCTGTTTCTGACTGAGCGGAGTAATTATGCAGATCAGGGAGGAGATCGATTATTTTTTCAGAGATTATCTGTCTCATGTTAGGACAACTAAAGTTTTAATACGAATCTAAAATGTATTTTTTTAGGTTAGATGCTGCAGCTTTAAGCAGGTTCGGTGTGAGAGTCACTACCAGGTGGAGCAGAAGCGAAGCTCCGTCTGTCAGATATTACTACCTGTAGCGTAGCAGCGGTTCAACAGGAGAGCAGAACCAGCGTCTGACATCGCAGCTCGAAGACTTAAATAATTTTCCAGGTTATTTGTTTAGCTTTCTGACCGTCATGCTAATCCAGGTGAGTGTTTGTAGCTGTGCGCTGCTTTACCTGCTGTCTGATCCTCCATATGTCTTTTTTACTGCAGTGAGCCTCGATGTAGCCAAACTCCGTCAAGTATCTCATTGTTTTTATGCCATATTAGCTTCGTTGTGTTGATGCATTTTGACCTGCTTCAATTTTCCCCACAACACGCAAACTTCCCCATTCACTCAGTGGTTATAGTTCCACATCGCTTAGGATTTGTTGCTGCGCGTTTGCGCAGAGTGAAGGAAAGAGGAGACCAGCTGCACAGGCAGGTTGGAAATGAGATGATCGGTATCGGCAACAAGAGCCAATGATCGCCGATCACCAATCATGCACTTTTTCACGAAAATCGGCCCGATTATGATCGGTGACCGATCGATCGGCACACCTCTAATAAATAGCAAACTGTCGATATTACTACTAAAAGCACTTAGTTCTAACATGGAAACGTGACACTTGTAATGTCTGTTTCTTTTATTTTGTAATAAATTTATTTGTACTAATTTCTTTTATTTAAAACAAAAGTTGCAAAAATGTTATCATTTCTGTCATGATTTGGAGAATGAGAGGTGGTGAGGATGAACCCAGGTTATAGAGGAAATGATGAATTTAATGATGAAAGCTCAAACAGTCCAACACAGGCGGCACTGCAGAGAGATTAGCACACAGCTAATTACCGGTAGCAACTGATGCACAGACGACTGAAAAACGAGAGCTAACGCTAACCAGGACTTAGCAGTTCTACTGGAGAGCCGAGACATGAGACAACAACTGACATTAGACGAGGACCCGACAAGAGACAAAGGACACAGGTGGGTTTAAATACACAGGGAGGGTAATCAGGAAAACTAGACACAGCTGGGATCAACCAACAGGGAGGACAGGACACAGAAAAAAACAAGAAATAAATACACAAAAACAGATCGTCAGTTTCATTTTCAAAAATCTGTCATGATGCGTCAAACCACCAAAGATCCTGACAGATTCAGGCGATCAAACAGCTTCAGTCACATTCTTATCAAAGGCTTTTTACTCTGATTGAGATTTGACTTTAGCTGAATGAAAATGGTGGAAAGCAGCAGCTCATGAGGCGTTCAGGCTGCGCTCTCCGTGAAACACACTCTGTGTCAGGAAGATAGTCCACATATCAAGACATGAAGCCTTGGCTTCATTTGAAATGTGTGGCTCTGAGGAGAGGCTGAATCCTGACTGGAGCAGCAGATGGACACATGAAACGTCACTCAGTTCAGGAAAACCTCAACAACGTTTGTTTTTCTGGATTTTGTCCAGACGAATTGTGACGATAATCACTAAAGCTTGTTTGGAAACATTCATGTAGAGTTTGGTTTGAGGGCAACTGAGCCGACAATAAAGTTGCTGAAGCATAAAAATGAAGGAAGAGCAGCTGATGGGAGGTCGGGCTGACTGGAAACATTTTCTGCTGGCAGTGAAGATGAGGAGGAGGAGGAAGAGGAAAAGTCGTTCACAGGTTGACATTCCACAAGGGGTTCTGAGTGAAAACTGGAAAAATGGGAAAACCTGCAGGACCAAGTTACACCAACTGGAAAGGAAAACGCATCAGAGCTGCAGGCCGGAGCAAGAGGAACTAAAGAGGAAGAGGAGGATGAAGACGCGGGATCATTCTGAGTCCTGCAGATGTGACACGAACCAAAACCTGAGTAAAAATATCCTCATCCAAATAAGACTAGGTATTTATATGTTTTTAGTTTAATAGACATAAAAATACGACCCAGTTAAAATTACAGTTGGATGGAGGTTAAAGTTCAACCAGTCAGCTCATGATGCTGCAGTCGCTTCTGCTACAACTGACTGAGATGAGAATCGATTCTCTGCAGATGCAGTGAGTTCAGGTGAGAATGCGGTAAAAGCTGCCAGGTGAGTCTCAGAATAAAACATTTCAGCAGCTGAACCAGAAAAACATCCTGAAGCAAACGATAAACGTAATTTAGTCAAAAACCAACATCAAACTCATCCTGAAGTTTGATGAGTTTATCGTTTGCTTCATAGATAATAGAGCATAATGGTGACTGGAGCACCGGATGGTGCTCCAGTCACCATTATGCTCTATTAGGGGTGTGTTAGCTAGGTGTGTTAGCCAGGGTGTGTTAGCTAGGTGTGTTAGCTAGGTGTGTTAGCCAGGGTGTGTTAGCTAGGTGTGTTAGCCAGGGTGTGTTAGCTAGGTGTGTTAGCTAGGTGTGTTAGCTAGGTGTGTTAGCTAGGTGTGTTAGCCAGGGTGTGTTAGCTAGGTGTGTTAGCTAGGTGTGTTAGCCGGGTGTGTTAGCTAGGTGTGTTAGCCAGGGTGTGTTAGCTAGGTGTGTTAGCTAGGTGTGTTAGCCAGGGTGTGTTAGCTAGGTGTGTTAGCCAGGGTGTGTTAGCTAGGTGTGTTAGCTAGGTGTGTTAGCTAGGTGTGTTACCCAGGTGTGTTAGCCAGGGTGTGTTAGCTAGGTGTGTTAGCTAGGTGTGTTACCCAGGTGTGTTAGCCGGGTGTGTTAGCTAGGTGTGTTAGCCAGGGTGTGTTAGCTAGGTGTGTTAGCTAGGGTGTGTTAGCTAGGTGTGTTAGCTAGGTGTGTTAGCCAGGGTGTGTTAGCTGGGTGTGTTAGCTAGGTGTGTTAGCTAGGTGTGTTAGCCAGGGTGTGTTAGCTAGGTGTGTTACCCAGGTGTGTTAGCCGGGTGTGTTAGCTAGGTGTGTTAGCCAGGGTGTGATAGCTAGGTGTGTTACCCAGGTGTGTTAGCTGGATGTGTTAGCCGGGTGTGTTAGCTAGGTGTGTTAGCTAGGTGTGTTACCCAGGTGTGTTAGCTGGATGTGTTAGCCGGGTGTGTTAGCTAGGTGTGTTACCCAGGTGTGTTAGCCGGGTGTGTTAGCTGGATGTGTTAGCCGGGTGTGTTACCCAGGTGTGTTAGCCGGGTGTGTTAGCCAGGTGTGTTAGCTAGGTGTGTTAGCCGGGTGTATTAGCCAGGTGTGTTAGCCAGGTGTGTTAGCCAGGTGTGTTAGCTGGATGTGTTAGCTAGGTGTGTTAGCCAGGTGTGTTAGCTGGATGTGTTAGACAGGTGTGTTAGTCGGCCGTCTCACCTGTTTGGTCATAGAGTCGATGAGCCGGACGTAAAGATCCTGTTCGGTTCGGATTCCTGAAAACCCAAAAAGCAAAAAAAGAGAAAAATGAAACCAAACGTTCTGGGAGCTGACACAGCATCAACACATGAATACATGAACACATGAATACATGAATACATGTGTGCAGATGTCCTGCAACAAACTGAGTCCTGATAACATTTTGTATTGAAACGCTGCAACAATCTGCCAGTTGCTGCTGTGTTACCCTCACTGCCCCCGCAGCATTAGCGATGCTGCAGCGGTTTATCATTATTTATAGGCGGCCGCCACCCTCCCCCCCTCTCTGCCTCTCCGCCCCCTCCCTCCCTACCTCCCCCCTCTCTGCCCCCCGCTGCCTCCACCAGATCGAGGAGTCCTCGCTCTCAGACATATTAAATATCAATCAGGACTGCTTGTGTTTTATTAGCGATGCATCGGGGCGTAAATGTGACACCAACGCGACATGGGGCGGAGGAGGAAAATTGCCGGGAACACCTGTTAGCGGTGCGGCGCCTCTAATTGTACTGGAAGAAATGGGTTTGCGCCGCCTCGTAGTTTGGGTTGTTTCTTCTTCTCTGCTTTCTAATTGACATGATTCACTCCTCGCTCTGCAGCCTAAATGGCGTCTATCCATCCCGGTTGCAGATGAGGTCAATTACCTCCGTACCACGCTAATCCGCCACTGCGTATTACGGGGATTTATTGGCCCGAGGAGAAAAACGCTCCTTTATGTCCCACTTTATGCGGGTCTTCTGCGGGGGTCTGGACCTGGCCGGCGCGGGCCGAGCCGAGTGTTTCCAATCAGCCAGGATCCCCGGACCACGCGATGGACGGACCAGTCTGCTCCGTCACACATTCCAGATGTCTGCAGCTCTAATAATGAGAAACTTTTTCCAGACTTTAAACTGCTCAGCTGAGGTGACCTTTAATACGCATCTTAAATCATGTGAGTCGCACTGCCTCACCTGGGAAAACGGCGATCATTAACTCGACTTCATCAATCCATGCTGCAAATCTCAGCTGCTCAAAAAGGCTGAATTTGGGCTTATTGTGGTTCAGTTTGTTCAGCAGAAACCAAAGATAAAAACCTGCCTGAGGTTCTTTCAGCTGCCGGCCTGACGTCAGACAGAAACCAGGAGAACCAACCGCCGGTCCACAGAGGAACCGCCAGCATCCCTCAAACTGCTCTGATGATCTGAGGGTGACTGGATCAGAACCAACTCATCAGATCTTTCCTGGTTTCCTTTCTCTTCACCAGCTCTGAGAAAAGTCTTCAAACGTTTCACATCATGGAAGACCTTTGACCTCACAACAAAGCCTGGTTCTGGTTCTGGATGGGTTCAAACTGGCCCAGGGACCAAAGTGGGTGGACAACATCCAGGGGGAAGGTGGAAGACACCTGGACTGACAGGGTCAGAGTGTGACCCCTGCTTGGAGGCCCCAGTCCTCGACTCTGCCATCATGGGTTCGAGTCCTGGCCTGTTGACTTTTGCCACAGTTCAACCATCTTCCTGTCAAATAAAGACCATTAAAGGCAAAAATCCTTAAAAATACATCTGATGCATTTAACCTCCTGTGGTCAAGGCGGACGTTACGGTCGGAGCGCCGAGAAGAGGGGGTTGTCCCGTCAGCAGGGGCGCCGCACAGGGGGGAAACGCTTGGAGAATTCTAAGGGCCCCTGACCGACTGGGGGCCCTCCACAAAATAATTTTCTTTTTCATAGAAATTTTTAAAAATTGGGCCCCTGTCAATTACAAAATTAATCATATTGTGTTTTCTAAAATTGTTTTTAGCAGTAAAAATGTAATGTCACCCCTCCCAGACCAAAAAACACACATCCATATTTGCCCTGCACCCCCCTGGATCTGCATGAAATGGATCGTTCCTGCTTGGCCTTGACTGTGACGCTGTTCAGCAGCAGACAGTGGAAGACAAGAACGACTGTGGCTGTTACTATGCTGCTAAGAAAAATGATAATAGAGAGGGAGAAAGACGAGTGTTAACTTATAACCCAGTTTTTCTCTGAGAGGTGAGTAGACTGTATGAGATTATCAACCATTTAGCATAGTTAGCTTAGCTACAAACTACTGTTTGCCTCCATTTCACTAGCATTTAATGAATTAAGGAAAGAAATTACCAACATATTCATCTATTTAACTTATTCCTTGTGCCTTTTATCACTTAACAGATGAATCAGTCAGCAGCAGCTCTAACCCACGTCCCTCCTGACCCGTCCTCTCCTAAGTGAAATTAAAGCTGCAGTTTGTAACTTTTACATAAATATATATTTTTTCAACATATTTTTAAAACTGTCTTTATGTTGTGACAGTCTGGTATGAGAGGTAATCTGTGAAAAATCTATTTCCTCTGCTTTCTCCCAGTACTAGAAATGACCAATCAGAGACAGGAGAGTTTTAGTGCTGTCAATCACCATCTCATGTGGTGCTGCTCATCCCCATGCTGCAGCTAGCATAGCCTGTTGTGAATGCTCAGTCTGGTTAGCATAGCAACCAATGACGGCAGATAAACATTTTTCCTGTAACAATAAGTTGTTTCTCCACCATTAGCACATTTAGCAGTGAGTGAATGAGGATGATTGACAGCGCTAAGACCCTCCTCCTGGTTCTCATTGGTTGTTTTTGGTCAGAACGGTGCATTACTTTAGCTAACAGTAGTTCAGGGAGGAGATTGATCTTTTCACAGATTATCTGTCTCATAACAAACTGTCACAACATGGTGGCAGCTTTAACAAATATGGAGAAAACATTTTTATTAAAGTTACATACTGCAGCTTGAATAACATGCAACTACATAGGATTTTTAGAAGTCTGGGTTGTTTTATGTGTATCTTGCATGTTGTCTATGACTGTTGCTCATGGGGAGACATTTCAGTATCTAAAACTGATAGACAGAATTTAAGCAACCAACTTACATACTGGATGTGGACTGTTGGATGTAAAATTCACTGGCAGTGAATATTGTGCTAGTATCAGTATTGGACCAAAGAAAGCAAGACAAGCCTTTAAAATTGTGACGCTTTTTATGGGTCAATTAGACTCAAAAAATTGTAACAGCAGCTGTGAGAAGATCTCCTGTTGTCAGAGCGTTAGAGGAAGACTATTACGATGGCTGAAACAATTAGAGTAAAAATGTTACTGTTGAAAGAACCTATTTTCTTAAGTTACAGAATAAGTAATTCTGTTTTAGTTTTTCAATCAGCATTTCAGAGTAACAACATACTGACCAGACGTTAAACCCTCTGAAGAACAAGTTATCTTTAGTTTAATTCCAATGTACAAAGGGTTTGTTCTACAGTTATGATGGTAGTTATAAGTAGTCCAGTGTGTTAATGACTGTGTTATTAAAGCATTTGACGCTCTATTACCACTTAATGACACCTGTAACAAGTTCAATGTTTAAGGGAAAATATTAATGTCACAATTATAACAACCTCATGACTGTCACAGTTAGACTAACAACATTTTAAGTTTTGACAATTGGAAACTATTATTACATATTTATGACAAATTATGACTCTTGGTTAATGTCAAGTTGTCATAGACATTTTGAATAATGTCAACTTTGCATTAAAAGTGTCATTATTTACTGAATGACCCTTTATGACAAAATTCATAAATATTAATGAAAACTTATTCATGTTTATGTGTCATGTCAGTCTCATGCACAACCCGTCAAATGAAGTGATACCAAAAACTTAGATTCAGTGCAACTAGACGAGTTTTGTTGACATTCTGTTATTCCAGGAAATGATTCCTGTAGTGCTTCATGCACACAGTGAGTTTAAACAGACTGTCATCTTAAACAGCAGAACCCGACCAAAACCACCATCCATGAAAACTTGACTTAACAGAGACATTCAGTAAAATATGCAGGCCCAAAGAACCAGAACCAAAGCTTGATTAGACCGATTCACTCGTGCTGGGAAATAATGTGTCTGTTCCAACTGGACCTCGGCAGGTTCTGCTGGACTTACCGTTGCTGTAGAGCAGCTGGAGGCGATAGTGGATCCCGTTGTTGGTCTTTTCTCCGTTATATTCCTGCCAAACAGAAGCAGAAATCCTGCTGTAAGCATCTCACACCAAGTCTGGACCATATCAGGGTCTGGGTTCAGGGTCAAGGGTTAAGGTCAGGGTTACTGATCAGATTAGTGTGACACTGAGGAATCATTTCTCCTGGAAACCACGTTTTCTGAGATTTGGGAAAATTCATGTAATGGAGCCTGCAGGAATCACTGCGATGGGACAAACTTTATGTTTCAGAAAACTGATCGGACGAGAATTTGAAATAATGAATGAACTGAGTCGATGTTCGGACTCCCTTCATGCAGCCTGGACCAGTTTTTGGCCCTCAGTTCTGGAGGAAGCTGGACTGAGGGCCCTGCACAGCTTCATCAGATCAAGCAACACTGACACAGAGTTGGAATATATTTGGATACTGCTGTCCTTTCCCTGCCTTCCTGACCTTCTGCTCTCCTTCGTCCCAACATTTATTCCCCATTTTATTTCTCTCCTCCCGCGTCAGAGCCTCACCGCTCGGCCGTGCGATGCCAACCGTGCCTGTGACGTTGGCCCAGTCCCAGTGCATAGGGCCGAGAGACTAGAGGTCAAAGCCGAGGTGAGCGAGTGGGCGGACAAAGTTGGTGCCAGCTGGCGGCAGATCAAAGAACAAACAGCTCGAACCTGCCTGGATGTTAGGGCGACTCTGGCTTCACTGAGAGGCAGCAGAGAAACGTTCACACTGATGGGAAAACGTCAGGATTCCTTTACAGGGAGGAAAACTGAAGGTTGCACCAATCAGCCAGGAAAATTCAATTTAGGATCTGTTCCTTGTCTAAATGGGTCTTGATCCAGCTCCTCACAGACTCCTCTGCAGGTCTGCTGGGCTTTCTAGCTCAGGAATGTCAGAAGTTCTGGAAGTTTTGGGCCCTCCAGAACATTTCAGCAGGAGCCAAGTAACGTCATCCTGCTGGGTGGGGCTGCTGCGTTCAGGAACACGGAGCTGGACCTGAAATAACCTGAATGTTGGAGCCAATCTCACTGCCCTCACCAGCTCACCTTCATCCCCAAACCCTGGGGATCCAGGAAACGCTTATGGGTTATATTGAGCCCCAGAGCCATGTTGGAGCCGGGTTAATCATAACCTGGGTCATGGGGGACACTGTGGTCAGGAATAGTCTTCAAGTAAGTTTTGCATAGCAGAAGTCGCCAGATAATGTTCAGAAATGCAGCATGAAGTCCAAACAGTGAATCCAAAGTTACCTTGTCTTTCTCCACAAAGTCTATGTAGGAGGTCCGCTCGATCTCCACCGGCTGGCCCTGCCGGTCGTACAGCGCCAGCACAAAGTGGAAGAAGTTGGACTTCCTCAGGTTGGATGGAGGCTGCTTCTCAAAGTGGGCCCGGGCCAGCCCAACGCCGCTGAAACACACAACAACAGTCTGAGGGCTCTCATCAAACATGGCGGACCTGCAGCTACAGTCAGCAGGTTGTAGCTTTCTGGTTTCATCCTGACTTCAGGTCTGACAAATCTGCAGTAACCAGGTTTAATTCAACAGATCTGAACGTCTGGTGGGTCGACACCCTGCGTGTTCTGGATGCGTCCTGCTTCGACACACTGAATGGATCGCTGAGTCTTTTCTAGAACTCATCTTCATTATGACGACACTGACTCTCATCTCATTTTCACTTTGACATCAGCAAACGTGTCTCTACATGAAGTCGGCTAATTGTTGTGAAATTATGTGTGATTCTACATGAAAACTCTGAGAAACACAAGAAAACATTAATCACAGGCGATAAAGGAGGATTTAATCAGAAGCTGAAAGAGAGACGCTGCTGCACCGTCTACGGCAGGCTGTTAAGGACAAAAAGATCAACTATGTTCATTATTACTGGAAATGTATCTGGTCCAATTAAATGATATAAAATCAGGTTATGGAGAATAAAAGGACTGTTCGCTCCTGAACGCACCTGGACCAGACAGCAGCTGACCTAACGCCCCACTTTGGACCAATCAGAGCAGATCTTGCTGTTTTAAAGTCACAGAGGATTTTACAGTGAAAAAGGTGAATTTGAGCTCACAAAACCAAACTGTGGAGAAGATAGTTAATTATTTAGTTCAAAAGTGACAGAAGAAACACAATGAACTCATTTCCTGTTTTAAGGAAGAGAATATTGATCAATTCTCCAAAAATTCAACTCATGCAAAAATCAACATCTGAAAAAAATTTAAATATGAAAATTAAACTCCTTAAGCAAATATTTCTCTTCTTATTAATGATGTAAAAATCACTGGGGTCAGAAGGTCATCTAAGCGGTGATTTAAAGCCTGTGTAAAATGAGCTTCAGGTCGATGTTCCTGCAGGAGGCGACCTCTGACCTTTGCTGGCAGGAACTCAGAGCCAACAGGGGAAAACGCTCCAAACAGCAGCCAAATATTTTCACATCAATCTCATTTCCTAAAACACTTCATGATCAATAAAACGCCAGATCACGGAGAAATATTTATTCATGCTCTGGGTTTGTTTTTGGAAAGTTGCCGGCCGGCTCTCCCGTTGCTTCCTGGCTCGGGGGAGTTTTCCCCAGACGGCAGATTAATACAGCCCTGACCTTTCTGAGCCTCCATTACCGATGCTTAATGCCTCATTTGCAGGCCGGTTGGTTGAAAGCGAATTCTCCTGACTCCCAGCGTTTGGCCCGCCGGACGCAGAGTGGAGAGGCTGCAGAGGAACTCCAGGCGGAGCGGCAGCTCAGGTGCGTTTGGCCGTTTTAATGGAGGCTCGCTGGGAATAAGAGCCGCCGAGTGTCGAGATAAAAATAACAGCAGCAGAAAGACGGCGGCCATGACTTCAACACTTCCAACATCAAATGAAATCAGTGTGTTCCTGTGTGAAAAAGCAGCTTCACACCTGTCTGCCAGTACAACCAGCAGCCTCCTCCAGCTTCACACTGGAAACAATGGGAGCAATAAATCCTTAAACATCTGAGAGGAAATTGGCTCAGCTGCAATCATTAATCATGACGGTTATTTTTATGAAATATGCTGAAGCAGGTCTCAGGTAAATCTGAACGTTTCCTGTTTATTATTCTGCTGAGGAGAGAAAAGTTCAGGTTTTGATGATAAATCACAGATTTTTCTGATTTCTTTAAGATTTATCATGAAATTAAACCATCCACATCTGATCAGACCTATTACTGATCATTAGTAAGTAATAAGTATATTAATAAGTTCATATATGAGAACACCCATATCAGATAATTAGGAAGGGACTAACAATAAGAACTTATTATTAGGCAGAGACACGTTGAGCTACATTTCATCTTTTTTATCTTTTATAAACAGCCCTGAAGCTCGGACTTGTCCCAACACGGCTGCAGTTTTAATCAGGTGAAGCTAAATAATCCGTCTGAGTTTCAGGAAGGTCGTCACTGTGCGACCCGTTCAGGTCACAGAAGAACCAGCCGGTTCTAATCAGGATCATCAGAACCATGAGAACGGATCAGAAATAACAACAAAGTCGTGTCCTGACCAGTTCCTCTGATCCTCCACCAGCCGGCTCCAATCCAGAACCGAAGGAGACCAGAGGAAACAAGCCGACCCGGTCCGGCACCAAACCTCAGCCCTGCTCCTGTCAGACCCGATACAGCAGTTAGGGGTTAGGGTACAGCGGTCCAGTAGCTAAGATCTGAAGAAAACCAGCAGAGGGCGACAGTGGAGAGGAAGAACCCCTCTTTAACACGAAGAAAGCTCCAGGAGAACCAGAACCAGAACCAGGCTCAGTTAGGAGTAAACATGTCATTCTGTAGGTCACATTGCGGTTCTGACTTCTGACCCGTTCTCAGACCACAGATGTCTTTATTTTCCATCCATCCATTTCCTAACACTCTTGTCCCCTGTGGGGTCGGGAGGTGCTGCTGCCTCCAGCTAACGTTCCGGGCGAGAGGCGGCGTCACCTGGACGGGTCACCTGGACAGGACCTAAGGAGAATTTGGAGAGACCAATTAACCCAACAGTCATGTTTCTGGACTGTGGGAGGGAGCTGGAGTACCCAGAGAGAACCCAACATGCAAACTCCATGCAGAAAGACCCCGGACCGGGAATCAAACCCAGAACCTTCTGGCTGCAAGGCAACAGCTCTACCGACTGCGCCACTGTGCAGCCCGTCTTTATTTTCCTGCTAAGCATTTCCAGTCAACACTGGGAGACGAACAGGTCAACACTGGGAGACGAAGAGGTGAACACTGGGAGACGAAGAGGTCAACACTGGGAGACGAAGAGGTCAACACTGGGAGACGAACAGGTCAACACTGGGAGACGAAGAGGTGAACACTGGGAGACGAAGAGGTCAACACTGGGAGACGAACAAGTCAATACTGGGAGACGAAGAGGTCAACACTGGGAGACGAAGAGGTCAACACTGGGAGACGAAGAGGTCAACACTGGGAGACGAACAAGTCAATACTGGGAGACGAAGAGGTCAACACTGGGAGACGAACAAGTCAACACTGGGAGACGAAGAGGTCAACACTGGGAGACGAACAAGTCAACACTGGGAGACGAAGAGGTCAACACTGGGAGACGAACAAGTCAATACTGGGAGACGAACAGGTCAACACTGGGAGACGAAGAGGTCAACACTGGGAGACGAAGAGGTCAATACTGGGAGACGAAGAGGTGAACACTGGGAGACGAAGAGGTCAACACTGGGAGACGAACAAGTCAATACTGGGAGACGAAGAGGTCAACACTGGGAGACGAACAAGTCAATACTGGGAGACGAAGAGGTCAATACTGGGAGACGAAGAGGTCAACACTGGGAGACGAAGAGGTCAACACTGGGAGACGAACAAGTCAATACTGGGAGACGAAGAGGTCAACACTGGGAGACGAAGAGGTCAACACTGGGAGACGAAGAGGTCAACACTGGGAGACGAAGAGGTCAACACTGGGAGACGAAGAGGTCAACACTGGGAGACGAACAGGTCAACACTGGGAGACGAACAGGTCAACACTGGGAGACGAACTCCAGTGTTTCCAGAAAGCAGGAGATTGACCTGGGCCTTCAGCTCAACCATCAGCTCCCAGTTCAGGTTTGTCATGATTGTTAATTGTGTTTATTTCTATTTTAATGTTCTTACAAATCACTTCATGTAACACAGATGCATTTTATTTTTTTCTCCGATCAGAACCTGTGGCAGCAGCTGAACATGGAAGTTGAAGCCAGTTGAAACGTCACCATGACGACGTGATCGAGGTACAAAGATGCATCTCCCAGGCGAACACACCAACATCACAGGGTCCACTAGAATACTGGAAACCAAAAGACCCTATCTTATACAACTGACCAGAACAAACCTTCAGTTCTGGTTCCACTGGACTGACGGGCTTTTCAAACTGTTTCTCCAACTAGAGCAGAACAGAAAGACGGCAGCGGCCCGACCAAAGAGGCTCCTGACAGAAACCCTGAGCAACCATCAGACCAGGAGAAACCAGATATTTTTGGTCTCATGAAACAAAGATTGACTGTCTGGTGAAATCTGAAAATGGCCGACAGACGTCTCTGAACCGAAGCAGAACGGACCCAACCGGCCGTTAGGGGAGTCAGACTGGAAGCTGGAGCAGCAAAGTATTCAGCAGAGACTCGGAAAACTTATGCAGATCTGATTTCTACTTTCAATAAATTTGCAAAACACTGACAAACTTTTTCACATTTTCATAAAGTATTTGTGCAAAACTTTGAGGAAAGAGGTTGGACTATAAATAAATGATTTTTCTCTCCTTTCAGTGGCAGAAGGATTCAAATTGAGTTGAGTCACTGAGGCTGAGCAGCTTTATTGGCTCAAGTCTATTTGAGAGGGATGGGTCAGGGGGCAAAGGTCACCATGCCGGGACTCGAACCTGTGACCAACGCCTCCTTACGTGGGATACACTGCGCCGCCACAGATGAACAGTTTTCATTCTTTCTGTTCGGACCCATAAGCCCTCCAGGTTCAGCATCCAGAGACATCCCATAATAAGTCAGAGCAACATTCTTCAGCCGGGAGCAAAAGGGAAGTTTTAGATTTTCCTTAAAGCTGGAACCATCAATACAGTTTAAACAATATTTCACTTATTTTCAGTATTTATGAAGTTTATCTTCAATGAAACAAACTTCCATGTACAGAAAATTATTTACAAAATTACAAACCTAGTCTGTGAACATAAAAAATGAGTCAGAAAATAATCATTTCTTGGAATTATAATTTCAGTAATTAATTTAGAAAAATATCTGAAGCACTTTTTAAATTGGATTTTTTTTTTACTGGAAACAAATTTTGACCCAAAACCCGATAAAAAAAATAAATAAATCAACAAACATGGAGTGAATCTGGCAGCAGCATCACTAAAGCAGCCATTATCCCAATTAAACCGGATGCTGCGGGCCGGCCAGACGGCCCATCGTCACGGCGACGCTCTGCCTCCACTCACAACGCTCGTCAGCATTATTATTATTTCAATTATGCTAATTGCAGCTGCATCCACTCGTACCGGCTGTTAGCACTTGGCACAAGGTGCAATAAAAACAGTATCGATGGCACACAGCTCGCACAGGCACGCCCGGAGAGTAACTCACTCCCCAAACACACACACACACACACACACACACACACACACACACACACACACGGATTCACCACAAAGCCTGAAATTAAAGGTCAACACGAGTCATGTGGAGCGCTCTGCAAACAATTACTGAGCAGCACAGCCAGTGGTTTGTGTCCTCACTTGATTCTGGGTAAAACCTGCCAGATCCGTCGCTTCACACGGGTTTAACTGGAGGATCTCCTGCAACCAGTGATCCCAGTAAAGACTCTGCAGATTAAACCCTTTCTGTCAGGAGGACGAGGCGAGAGCCTCAGCGGAGAGCTGACTCGTTCTCTAGGGTCAAACTGCACAAACCAACAGTTTTCTGCTCCTCACAAACCAAACGACCTGCAGCAGAACATGTATTATTGTGATTATCATTAAATGTATTATTGTGTATCAGCTTTCAAAGCCAGAAACAGAAGCATCCTGATCGGAATAAAGACTCTGAAAACCTTGGCAGGAATGTCGACTTCTAGCTCCTGTTAGATCATGAATTGCGGAGTTTTTATTACTTTAGACCAACATTTAGCTTTACACTTTAAAGCTAAGGTTTAAAGCTTTAAAGTCTAAATATTGGAGCAGGACGTAGAGAAACTCCTGCAAGTTTATGGGTTGTGGAGTCCTGATCAACCCAGAGCAAGAATCCAACATGGAGAAGCAACATTTAGCTTTAGCTTTTAGCTGTTTCCTTTTTGTCTTTTGGCTTTGTTGTTTTATTTGTATTTCCTCTAATTCAGGTGAAGAACTTTGAATGGCCTGGTTGCTGAAAATGTGCTAAATAAATAAAATGACCTTTCACCTCAGATTGGACAGTCTGAGATTTTAGAATATAAATATAATAAAATGTCTCTCCATACTTAACAGCTGTGGAGAAGTTCAGTCAGATCGAACTGACTGAACTTCTCCAGCATGGTGACATGGAGACGTCTCCATGGTGATGTCACCATGGAGACGTCACCATGGTGATGTCACCATGGAGACGTCACCATGGTGACGTCACCATGGTGACGTCTCCATGGAGACGTCACCATGGTGTCTCTTTTCTTACAGACTAGAAGCTCTTCACACCATATATTTAAATAAGACATCCAAGAATATTTGGATTAATTTCCCTCAGCAGGTTTCACCTTACACACACACACACACACACACACAGACAGGCAGAGCCAGCGCACCGTGTCCCTCCGGTTGTCTGTGGTTCGATTCCCTGAGGTGTTAAAACTCCTCACGGGGAGTTAGTCTGCTTTAATCCAGTCAGACATTCAGTTGGGATGATAGATAATAATAATAATAATGTCTTTGCTGCATGGATGAAAACTTTTGAACAAAATCTCAGACAGAAAATTTAACTAAGTTTGTCAAAATCAAATTCGATTGATTAGCAAATTGGATCGAATATTTCTAAATGGTTAATGAAGTGTTGCTGTGAAAAATCAGTAAATATTTTACAAAGAAATTAAGTGAGGAAATTAATTCAATGCTTTAGTTCAGCAGATCATTTTCACATCACGAATGTCATTTGCGCTTCTAACAGTTTCGTCTCGTTTATTCACTTTAAATGTTTGACATTTTTATGGTAATCGCAGCAATTTGAAACGAGTTTTTAATGAAGTCTTAATGTGGAGGTCGGGTCACGTTTCTAGGTAATCAGAAGGTTTTTCCTCTCAGCCACTAAATCTGTTGGATGAAACAAAAACTTCCCGACATCCGACTCAGCGTGTTAAAACATGCAGGAGGGGCGCAAACATCCGGTATGAATATAATTAACAGAAACAAGTAATCACACACACACACACACACACACACACCATCTGTAATTACTGTGGATGTTGAGCTTGCCTTGTTAAAATATGCACATATTGTCCTGCGCTCCTCTGTGTGAGAGCTGATTTATTCGCTGCTCCATATTTACTCAGAAATATATTCATACTCCGTCTCTGACACACACACACACACACACACACACACACACACACACCTGTTTGGTCTGCTCTTATTATCTATGTAATGTGCACTAATGAGTTAAACACTGAAACAAGCGGAGATGACAGTCTGGAGAGGAAGGAGGTCTCTCTCTCCTCTCTCTCTCTGTTTCTCTCTCTCTCTGTTTCTCTCTCTCTCTCTGTTTCTCTCTCTCTCTGTTTCTCTCTCTCTCTCTGTTTCTCTCTCTCTCTGTTTCTCTCTCTCTCTGTTTCTCTCTCTCCTCTCTCTCTCTGTTTCTCTCTCTCCTCTCTCTCTGTTTCTCTCTCTCTCTCTGTTTCTCTCTCTCTCTCTCTGTTTCTCTCTCTCTCTCTGTTTCTCTCTCTCTCTCTCTCTCTCTCTGTTTCTCTCTCTCTCTGTTTCTCTCTCTCTCTCTCTGTTTCTCTCTCTCTCTATCTCCTCTCTCTCTCTGTTTTTCTCTCTCTCTCTCTCTGTTTCTCTCTCTCTCTCTGTTTCTCTCTCTCTCTCTCTCTGTTTCTCTCTCTCTCTCTGTTTCTCTCTCTCTCTGTTTCTCTCTCTCTCTCTCTGTTTCTCTCTCTCTCTGTTTCTCTGTTTCTCTCTCTCTCTCTGTTTCTCTCTCTCTCTCTCTGTTTCTCTCTCTCTCTCTCTGTTTCTCTCTCTCTCTCTCCCAACATTACATCAATTTGTTGATCAAACAGTTTTAATGGGTTATTGGCTTTAAAAACGGATCAGATGAGAATTTTTGAACTGAACTGAAATAAATGATGAATGTGCGGAGCAGAAAATAATCAGGTCACTTCCGGAGTAACATTTGTCTAGTTAAAGTCTGCATTTTTCTTTACAATATCTGGACTTTAACTTTACATTTAACCCAAAAACAACAGGGATTATATTCCAGGATTAAATGTTAATCCAGCAGTTTAGCAACTGAACTGGGAAAACTTCCACTGCCAGCAAACCGTCCTGATCCTCCAACAGGCAGCCGGCAATATTCTGTTACAAGTCAATGAAGAACAGATGAGTAGGTCCATTCAAACCAAACCAGTGGCAATGGGAGACATTTGCAGCAATTATTAGGACAATTCCAGTTCAAACTCCTGAGTTGTAAAGAGAGAGAGATAAACAGAATGAGCAGCTGGACTCCTGCAGCGGCAGCATCATGCTGAGGGATTGTCTGCTGAGTCGACCGGTGAAATACTGTGGAAGGTAGACATTCCAGTTTTCACCGCTGGAAGACATTTTGGAACTTTCTGCTTTCGCGCCATTTTACTTTCATTTTCATATTTATTTATTGTTTCATATTCTTGGTAAATCTTTGACAAGACGCTTCATTTCTACACTTCGGCATAGAAATGAAAACGCGTCTGGTTTTCATCGCCTTCATGTTTCCCTGCGGCTGGGAGAAATGCATCATGGGAGTTTTCATGGCGGCAGGAGAGAGCAGGCTCCACCCCCGGATCCTTTTGATTTTGGTAAAGGACAAACAGCGCCGCCACCACGGCGCCGCCACGCCGCAGGCTGGTTGCCGTATTTGGCAGCCAGCTGTCGTCTTCTCCACCACTGGGCCTGTCGCCAAACCCTGCAGGTTGACGTCTCAGTGGATGTTGCTTGCTGAGCCATGAAGCCTCCAATCTGAAGGACACACCACAAGTTTTCATACATGGACACAAACTGAACTAATACTGGACGGTTCGGACCGGTCACCAGAATTATTTCTGATTTTTCTCTTCCAGAAAAGTGACGGAGATCATTTTTGACATTTTCTGCTGATCCAGAAGTTGCCAAATCGGTGGAATGGTCCGATCGACTGTCTCACGTAGATTGCTGCGGTTCTGACCCGTTGCTCCCCTGGAACCGGAGGAACCGGGTCAACTAGTTGCTTTGGGCATCAGGACTTTGTGATGGACCCTCCGGTCCCTCATGCAGCGAAACCCCCACGCCATGATGCTGCCACCGCCGTGCTGCACATGTGGAAAGATGTTCATCTGTGAGACACAAAACCCAAACGGCCTGATGGCTGGACGTCTGATGATGATGATGATGATGATGATGATGATGATGATGGAGACATCTTCATCACCTGGAGGCCAAAGGTGAGCCGATCTCGGACCTGAATAGAAACTTTTTTCTGATTTGATATGAAAATTAATTTTTCTTCCATGAAGTGTATGTAAATATGTGGCCGTCGGTGCGCTGCATTCAGGGCCTGTGGGAAATCTCCGCTGCCTTTCAGACGTGTCAGGCGCTGCTTGACCCAGTTCTGTCGGTGTTGTGTTCAGGTTTCAGTAAATCAGAAGCTTTCGGATCTGCAGGTGTTTTCCTGTTTTTTTCAGCTTCGTCTTGAAGCGATTAGGGATTTTTTCCGGTTTGGTGAAGTTTAAATATTTCTCTTGTGGGCTGAGGATGGATGGAGGCCGGGCGGCTGCAGCTGCAGGCTGGCGCTGCTCCACCATTTGAGCTGAAATGCATCATTTATTCTGTCAAACATCCTGCAGCCGATCTCAGCAGAGGTTGCGGCTTTTCTCGCTGATCAGATCAGAAACCTCTTTACTGAGAGAACGTGACGACGTTACGGAAAGCTCTGGGAATAAATTGATTCAACAGGACAAAAACAAGAGATGATGGAAAATATTCTCCAGTTGTTTTATGGAGGTTTGTTTTCATAACCTGCAGCTCCGGCTCCTCGTCCCCATTTATTTCCATGATTCCTGATCAGTCAGAGCGCAAACATCCATGTGTTGTCTAACACGCTTATCCTCAGTGGAGCTGCTGGTTCCGACCTCCAGAGGTCACCAGGTGAGAGGCGGGGTCACCTGGACGGGTCGCCAGTCCATCACAGGCAAAACATGCAGTTGCACAGAAATTAGGAGGAAAAGGAAAAACGCGCCAGAGAAGCCCTGAATGCACCGTCACCTGCTGCAGGTGCTAATGACCTCTAACCCCACAGGACAAAGGTCAGCGGGGATGAAGGCTCGTCCTGCTCAGTGGCAAGGCAATATGAGCCTCCTACATGCTTACACACACACACACACACACACACACTTTATAACATCAGACTTTTGGATTTCTATAAAATAAACCTGTAAAAAATTAGATTCTTGTCCCTTTTCTCTCTTGCCTGAAAACCTTAAATTTCAGCTCATCGTCTGACTTGTTTTATCTCTACAATGTGTTCAGTTAAAATCGGACCATGAAGAGCACACACACACACACACACACACACACACACACACACACACACACACTTTCTCCCCTTCTCACAGATCTCAGAACTAAAGGAGGATCTTTTAGAAAGTCACACCTGCAGCTTTGAGCTTTCCCAATGTTTCATGGTTTATGGGGTTAGGGTGAGCCACAGCCTGAAGCACTGAGGTGTTCAGGGACAGTTTTAAGGTCTGGAGAGCAGACAACTCGTTCTGTTAGGAGGAGAAACGTTTTTGAACACAGATTCATTTAGTTCCTTATAAAATTGTTCCAACTTCAGAGAAAATTACAAATATTCAAACCTGTTTTTTTTTTTATTTTACACCTGGGAGATTTTCACTTGAAAAATTAGATTTTAATTACATGTTTAAATATGTTCAGTTTTAGTTCTGATTATTTGTGGAGGATATGAGAAAATCTCAGCAAAATGAAAACATATTTATAATTTGAAGGAGTTTCACTCTGAGCGTTTCTTCATTTCTCGTCATTCTGCGAAACATCTAGGAATGATTTTCATAAAACATAACGACCAAATGTTGACAAAATCCTTTCAGACACCATCATCATCGTCATCATCATTTCAGTCCAAACTGCAGCATTTAAAAAACTTTTGTGGATTTTTATGCAACTCATTCAGATTATTTTATGTTTCTGATTTGGTTGTTTTTTCCACTCATGCATCAAACCAACATTTTGTAGGATGTGTTTAAATTTACTTTGAGAAGGAAAAGAAAAGTCGTTTATTTATTAGTCAAAAGTAAAAATTCCCATTTTGTGAAAAAAAGCTTGTGGTTTAATCTTTCAATAAATCAATTTGTTTTGTTCTGTTATTTAATTTTTATCAGCTGTTCTCAGGTTCAGAGTTGCACTTCTGATCACTTTATTAATTCCTGTCAGATTTTATTTCACTCCATTTTTTAATTACAGAGTAAATCTTTAAACGTGCAGCTCTTGTAATAAAATCCATATTCTATGTGAGACGGAATCCGGATTCAATTTACTCCACAGAAAAGCTCCAAATATTCTCACTAAATATTCAAATTTTAATATAAAATATGATTAATATCTAAAAGAACTTCGACAGAATCTCGTCACACGTCATGAAGTTTCATTTCCAACAAACATCTTTCATTTGATTTACAGACGAAACCGAGTCCATATGGACCGGAACATCCAGTCAAAGTCCGCCTCACCTGCACAATATTTCAGGATTAAAGAGTCGGGTTGATCCGAACTGACTCATCTGGACCGGAAGCAGACCGGTTCTGTTCTCTTTCAGAAACAAACGTTTTAGGATTAAAAAAAAAGTCCAGAACTTCAAAACGTTTTCTCCAGATTTTATGCCTCGGTTTTATTTTTAGAAATCAAATGTAAACCATTTCCTGTCGAACTTTAGAGGTTTTTGGATTTATTTCTGATTTTCTCTTTTATCTGGTTCTGTTAGACACAATTTGTCTTGTTCTCTGTTAGATGATCGTTAATCAGTTTATCGATCATCTTAAATGGAAACTATTAAATTTTATAAACTCTGATTCAGCTGCAGACCAGACTGATGAATTACAGATCCACTGGTTCAGAAACCGGGAATCTCGTTTGGACCCATTCCTGTAGGATCGGAACCAGTTCCACACGTCACGATTCAGAACTTTCCCAGTTTCTACTCTCGGACTGGGATTTATTCTGAGTTTCTTCTGTTAAATTCAGAGAACATTCCCATCATTCCAGCCTCGTTCCCGGTTCCGTGTTGTGGATTTCCGACCGGGATTCATTCATGAAGCTGAAAATGTCGAACTGGAAAACCTTTGGATTCAGTTTTGCTGAGAAGAGGCGAGACGTGACATTTATGCGGAAACTTATTTATACATTAGAATAATTCTGGCTTCTGTCTGAAAAATGAAAGATAGAAAAATAATTGAAAATAATTTAAAGGGAATGTTACTTTAATCTTTATGCGTTTTATAATCTGTGAATAAATTTAAAACCCGAGGTTTGAGTGTAAACATGAAATTTCTGCTTGATTAAAAACTACAAATATTTAAAACTCTCAATCAAACCATAACTCGCCGCTCAGCACTGATTTTAGTTGGCAGGTCTCTGATTCCCGCATCGATTCACCGGAGTTTCACTGAAACGGTTTCAGGTCAAAGCAGCAGCGAGTTTAGCGAGAAAAGAAAAACTTCTGCTTTTAGAATAAGTGTTAATTTAGGCCGCAGATTTTGGTTTTTATCTTTACTGTACAAATTTAATGTACGATTGAAAAAAATTCAAATAATTATCACCCCGTGGTGCGGTTCTCTTAAATTAGTATTTTTCTTTTAAATAAAAAAATAAAAATAAAAGTACCCTTTATTTTAAGTTGAATGTTTTATGAATAAAACTCTTGAATTTTTGGTCCAACTTCAAACAGTTTTTTTATGGTTTATTGTCACAAATGTTCCTGGAGAGTCGCGGACAGGAGCCGCTTATAAATGTATTAAATGAGTGAATCTGTTCGTCTCTGATCAGGTTTTAGGAAACGGCGCGGAGCAGCAGAAGCTTCAAGAAATGATTGAAATTTGCTTTTTGATCTAAATTGGAACCATTCTCCACTTTTAAAGTTTAGATTGAACTAAAACGGAATACGCTTGTGTCACAATTGATCTGGAAAGTTTCTCTCCCCTCCACGCAGCTGAAGTTATTTTCAGCTGTTAGATTTAAAAACCTCATGTTCTGGCTACAGAGACCTGCAGGCGGACCTCGTCTTACTGCCTGTTTTGTGCATTAAGCGGAACCGGAGCCTCGCAGATCCTTCGGTGTCTAACCGCAGCTGCGCGCCTCGGGGATGTTTTACCTCTGGGCCGCTGTGTTGGCGTCCAGAATCCCTGCGCCCTGCATCCAGGAGCGGACCGGGGTCATGCCGGTGGGGAGCGGCTCCTCCTTCATGGTCAGGGCCCCCCGGGGGAGGCTGTCCTGGATGGAGAACATCAGATTGTCCTTCTGGGAGCTTTGTCTTCACCAGAAACAAGACAGAAGATGAAGAATAATCCTCCCTGTACCAGCCGCTCAAAGAAGCCAGAGGACCACCTGGATTAAGGTGGAGAAAAGGGGAGTGCTGAAGAGGAGGGGTGAAGGAGGAAGAGGGAGGAGGAGGAGGGGATGGAGCTTCCTCAAAGTGCCGGGTCCTGATCCAGAGAAGAGCCGCGGATTCCTCTGGGTTTCAGCGGGCTTGGTTTAGATCCCAGCCGCGGGTCGGAGCTGGAGGAGCGCGGAGAACATCTCGGAGGGGCCGGGCAGAGAGTCCGGGGATCCGGGATCAGAGACAGGCGAGCGCCGCGGACCGAGTGGAAAAGAAAAGTGGGATAAAAAAAACAGGCAGCGCTTCAAAAAGGGGGTAAAATGAAATGATTAGCAAACAAGAGGGAGGGACGGGCCGAGGAAGGCTGCTGCTCCCGGGGGAACAGGGGGATTGGGCAGCGAGAAATCTGCCCTCCCTCCCCGGCTCTTTATGGCTCCTCCGTCCCGGCGGAGAGCTCCTTCTCTCGGGCTCCACCGCTCCGCAGGTCCCGCGGGACCCGCGTGGAGCGGGAGGGGGCGGGGCGCGACCATACAAGGCCTGCTCATCTGAATACGAGGCTCACTTCCGGCGTCTGATTGGCTGCATGCACTAATTGCGTCACTGTCCGCTCCAAATATGGGGTTCCGCGTGTTGGGCTGCGCGCGCTGAAGAAACAAAGTTAGCAGGTCAGATTGATGACACGTGACCGCTGAGGGTTACCTGGGAAACGAGAAGCTCAACACCCATTAACAGCTGATTTACTCTGCAGCAGATCGGGCGCTACGGAGTCTGGATCCAGTCCATCCGGACTGTCCTAAACTTCTGCGGAATAATGTGCAGTTCAGGCTGACGGCGCTGCGCTAGTTTGGCACCGATTGGCGGTTTTCGCGTCTATATTTATTTATTAACTCCGCAGACATATGGCGCTCTGCTTCTCTTTACACACAGCAGCAGCCAGCGCCCCTAATAAGATGCGTTTCAGTGCCAGAGATTTATTTCACATCAAATTAAAACGGAACCGATTCCAATGAAAACAGAAAATAAATTTCATCACTAACATTCTGGAAGTTGTTTGATCGCGGCTTTTGACGTTTTAGGATGAAGATGCTGAGATTCCTGCGCATTTTCTCTTTTTTCAGAAATCCACTAATTAAGCAGAAACTCCACAGCAGCGCTGATTAAATATTTATTCTCCTTTAGCCCAGTGAATTCCTCCTGGGAAACTGAAACGTCTGGAAATCCTGGAAAAAATCTTCAGTATCGAGAGAGAGAAAGTCAGAGAGAAGCTGCAAACATGGAGATGAAGAGAAAGATGATGAAGAGGAGGAACACAACAGGTCTATCGATCATGAATCAAATATCGGTTCAGTCACTGCAGATATTTATTCACGTTGAGGTTTTGGAGTTCGGTCCTTTAAAGCCACACATTTAGAAAATCCTAAATCATAAAAATCTTTCAACAATAAATAAACTGACTTAAAGTCGCTTCAGCCAACATCTGAGAAGATAATCATTTAAAACCGTTAAACAGATGACCAATGTCCGTTCACTGAAAGTGAACCTGCTGAGATCCAATTTATTTAATTCCTTTTAAACTTCCCTAAATCCCGGATGAAGACCCAGCAGCTTCAGAACCAACTACACGGACCGGACCGGACCCTTTCAGCTGCAACTAAAGTCTGTGAATAAAACTTTATATTTAGGATTTCTGAACGACTGTGCTGAGAAAACAGAGCTGTTGATTTTAGTAAAGCATCAAAGTTACTGGGCATTCCGGAAATGATGCAAGAACTTTCCATAAATTGATCATTAATGAGCTTTTATTGGGAATGATGTTTAGGAACGGTTTGGTCTGTAAATCAGCTCAATAACATGTTGAAAATCATCTTTTCTACAAAGTTTCTTTAAGCCGTGGTTCCGTGATCACCGTTCAGACCTGCAGGGAGTCGGGACTGACTCCCCCCTGCAGCCTGGTCACCTTTAACCTCCTCAGTTTCTGATTGGCTGTAGCAGAACCTTCAAGCAGCTTAAAGTCTCCATCTAAAGATACAAACATCTGAATACATCCATCATTTAAACTCATTCATGGTCATCTGCCATATCTTACGGAACCGAACACTTTGTAAAATCTTTTATGACAGGCCACGCTTCGCTCTGCAAAGCTTACTGCAGACCGGCAGCGCCTCTTAGTGGACACAAAGAAGAACTGCTTCTGGAGAAACTGGCTGCTGTTTGAACTATTCTGATGGTTTTTAGCACTTTGGCATCTTCATCCTAAAAGCTTTAGTCAAACTGGAGAGACAGGAAAAAATACTGATAAAAATATCAGTTGTGATAGAAAACAAAGGAACTAACCAGGAAACCTCTTAAGAGAAATGTTAAAACAGCTCAGAAAGTCCTGCATGTATTTACAGCAAATCCAAGGCCAGCAAACAGAGACGACTCCTAGTAAAAAACAAAACTAATATATTGGACGACATCTGACACACGGCTGTCTGCAGCAGAACGTCAGTTTTCCCATTAAACCATTTCCAGCTGCATCGGGCTTCCAGTCGAGTTATGAAAAATATCCAAAAGCAAATCTGCTGAGTGCTTTGGAGGAAAACACACAGCCAAAAGCCCAGTGTTGATTTAACTCCCAGAGTTAAATTAACTCCTTTTCAGGGTTTATATGGTCCACACTCTTCAGAGTTAAATTAACACTATGGGATGCAATGGTTGACACTGATAAAATAACAAAAAATAACTACTTTGTTAGGGTTAGTTTAACACTTTCAAGTGTTAGGTATTTACTCCAAAATGTGTTACTTTATGACTCTGGTTAAAATTAATTATAATACAGAAACACTAAAATAAATAAATCAATTTTAAACAATTGTTTTATTTTTTGCAGCTGTGTTTCCAACATTTTAAACTGTTGTACAGTGAACAAACATTCATTAGCTTTCCATTTGAGTTTTGAATATCAAAAGGCTAAGAAAGGAAAAAATGATTGTCAACTAAAAATATATCACTTGTTTTGCTCTCAAGTCTGGGTGGTTCCTTCATTTTGCCAACATCAATGTAATACAATGCAAGGATGTATAAAAATTCATTAATGCAGCATCATAAAAGACATAAATCACAAAATGTCTTGAATAACTCATCAAATGCTCCAAGGAATCCGTTTGCTTGGCATGGGATGAGTCACTTATCCATGATGATGTCAACCTTGGTCTTCTGACATCAAACAGCAAGGAGGTATGGCTGCAGCGTGACTAAAATTTAAAAAAAATATATACACCAAACATAAGAAACCAGGCATACCAGGATATTTAACTTTATATCTTTAAAATTATAACTTTAAGGATATTTTCAAAAGACCCTTATATATAGTTTAAGTTTGGTGTTGAGTATTACTCTTTGTATTACGTGTTTTCTGTTCAGCGTTACTTTTGTCCCTTAAGGCATACCGTAGTAGGGCAGCGATGACGTCGCCAACGTTGCTGATTTCTGGTGGGGACATTTGGTAACCGAACCACTGCGCTAACACGTGGGAAAGGCTTGCAAGATATGTGTTCTCCTTATAAGTGCGTCATTGAGAAGTAAGTTGCAATATTTGAGTGTTTACTGCAGCTAAATGAGTGATTTGAAGTTTATTCGTTTGCTGTTATTTCACCTGTTGCTAAGTCCAAGCTAAATGCTATGTGTGTGTTGTAGAGCATTGTGTTGAACATGCATATCTATTCTCAGTGGAGCAGAGGCATGGTTATTAGTTAACTGTGGAGTTAACCTGCCTTAGTTTGCTTAGTAATATTGACTTAGAGGTTTCCTTCTTAGTTTATCTAAGGTATAATGGCGTGGTGTAATGTGTAATGATGGGACACCTTGAACTTATTTTCTGTATTTTTGTTTATTCTAGGAAACCACACACACCTTCATGTAGACACATTTATGCCCATCCATGTTCATTGGATCAATATCTGTGATACAGTTTGGAAAACAGAGCAGTTAAAGGATCCTGCCTCGTGTCTTCATTAAACATCTGGTCCTGAGCTGGATCCTGGCCTGAGTGGTGTTCTGGCCGACACTCCAGGTTGAGAGCGGTGACAAACCTGAACAGTACCTAACAGTCCTTCAACTTTAGAGCAAACTCACTTACAGTATAAGTTTTATATCCTTAAAAGTTATAAAACTTTAAGGATTCATACAAACCAATGCAAGAAATTAATGTTTCCCCAGACATACTCAAAGCTGCGTTTAATCACCTGTTGAATGTAATGTCTATAAAAGCAAAGTGACAAATTACTACACACATTTTTATTTCAATTACCTTATAAAAGACAGCAGGTCTCGACTGCGTCCCACGCACTGATTCCTGGAGACTTCAGGTGGTTTTGGAAGATGTCACCATCCTCAGGTACTCCTCTCTGATTGGTTTAGCAGGAAGGTGCCTAACAGGAGATTTCATTTTAGTGAAAAAAATGGACTTTTTACCATAGATTTAGAAGTGCAAAAACACACCTACCTATGTTTATTAACTCTGTGAGCCACCAGTATGTTCACCACTTGTCTCCTTATCACTGAGGGTTTCTGTTGTTCCACTCTTGCAGAACTTCTTCACCACCAGACATATTTTGTAGAGCACCTTCAATCAGCTATGAAATTAAGAAAAATAGAAAAGGAAATAGACGGAGACATTTAGATTACCTACATACGGCACAACATGTTTAAAGAGCTTAGGGGCACACTGAAATCATGTTACCTTTTTAGCAGACACTACATTATCAGGAGTGTCAGGTTTTTGCTTCTTGCACAGTATCTCATCCATCATTATTGTGGAGGTTGATGCATTTGAGCTGAAGTTTGAGAAAGGCTCAGAAGCAGGTGAACCTGCTCAGAACTCTTAAGGAGAAGACAAAGCAAACCAGTTTCATCTTTTTGTAAAATCTTTAATTTGCTTTTATATCTCACTATCATGGCAGAAAACATTCAGCATAACATTGGCTTGTCTAATCAGATCACTGAATATTTCTCCATCAACTTCAGTATCTGTCGCACCCTTCAATGCAACTTTGGCATCAGGTGGCAGGAAAAAATCTTTCAATGACTGCAAAAGTTAAAGTGTAATTATATAATCAGCCAGATTTTGTAATTAGCTTTATTTGAGTTATTAGTATTTTGAGTTCATATGATTAGCATGGTGAACATATTGCAAAATTGAAAATACAATGGCTTACCCCTTTTACTCACCACAAATCTGTATTAGTGTTAAGAACCAAGTACATAAAAAAAGCCTATCATTCCCTCCCACCGACCCCACAGAGGTTAAATTAAAAACCACAAACCTTCCTCGTGGAGCTTGTAATGAAGACTGAGGCTGGTTTGGTTATGGACTCCAGGGTGTCGGGTTAGGACAAATAAGAGAACGTCCGAGTTCAGTATTGAGCTTTACTTGACTTTTATTAGCTCTTGAGGTTCCTCCATACACATGAAGGCACAGGTGTGTGTGTGTGTGTGTTTTTCTACAAAGATAAACAAATACAAATTATGAGAACCGGCCTGTAAATACTTTCACAAATAAACCAAATGTCCACAAAGTGAATAAATGTGTGTAAAGATTACTATAGACTAGCAACTGGTTAATATCTGAGTTTGAGAACGTAAATAATAATTACACATTAATAATCATCAACCCTGCTAATAGTGTCACATGATAAAACATACAAGAGAAATAAGGCATTTCAGTTGAAAGTGCCAACACAAATAACAGCTGCATCTAATTAACGAGCTTAATAGCTTAATGCTAAGCGGCTAACTTTTAGCTCTCCACAACCCGAGTAACCCACACCAAACGGCCATAATATTCAACAGGACAAAGTACAAGTACAGCTCTTAGGCATTTATGAAACCAAACTGAACCACCAACAGCATTACTTACATTCAATGGACGCACACAGTAGAAAGAGGTAATAAACGAAGTCTGTGTTGACATCCACACTACTCAGTACTCAGATCTATGAACAAATGTGGTCGAGGAGCCACCCAGTGGTGGAAATAAAATACTACATATAAAACACCTTCATAAAGGAAAACCAGTCTAGAGGGCTGAAAACAAATAACAGTCTTTTGTACAGAGCTGATGAAAGACAAACTCCCCTCCAATCTCATCCAACTTCCCATTCGTGTCCAGGTGACGATGATGCTGGATCAGCATTTTACTGATGTATGTGTGGCCTATGTGGATTTGGTGGCTTCTCTTGGTGTGGTAATGAATGACAGGGAGCTGCTCAAGTTGGCATCAGTCGTTTCTTTTATTCACCATCTGCACTTGACACAACAGGCATGGAGGTGAGGTCAGTCTGGGATAAACCAGCTCCTGCAAGGAGGAGCCATGATGTTACCGCGTGGGAAATTCCCACCACACTTTCTCACGCACTAAGCACTCCTAAAACACGACAAAAACGATATAATAGCAGAACTAGTGTGACCTGGATTAAACATATTTCAATAATATGCAAAAACGAAAACCATAAACATATTCAAAGTGCATAAATAATATTTCTTTATCACATAGCAGAGACACGTTACCTGTCAGTGATCCTCATGGCTCTGAGCAGGGGCGTAGGAATAAGTTTACAATTGGGGGGGACACATGTCGGAAATCTGAGATTCGTAAATATTCAACAGAAATATATCTTAAGTACGCTACTTAAAAAAAAGGCTATTTAATCTTTTACTTTATTCCTTTATAAATTGTGTCTTGCAAAAATAATGCATTTAAAATTTACATAATGCATTTGTTCATAAGATGTGAGCATATCACCAAACAAAATGACTGGAGTCTTTTATTAAGCAAAGGGAGATGTCTTTCAAGGGCTTCAGCCCTTGGCATATTTAGTGTCCGCATACACACTAGAAAATCAAATATTTCAGTTGGATTAAAAACAATTCAGTAGGCCACACAAGTGCAAAGTTTGATATGTTTTATTTTGTCAAACTTGCAATAATGGTCAAAAATGAATTTATATAGGTTGACTGACCATAGAACCATTTCTTTGATTAAACAAAATTCTGAGATGAAAGAGCCCTCACAGACAATGTAGTGAACAAATTATTCACACTTTTAACATTAAGTAAAAGAAGAAAAGAAAATCAATCAAAATATGCTTATTCAGTTTGTCGAACTGTATGACTAATTAAACCAAATCAAAAATGAAGAAATATTTACCAACAATAAATACACATTTAATAGACAAGCTTTTTAACTCACTGACTACAGTGTGCTTTAACTGTTGGAAAAGCAGTTAGCACAGAGATTATAGGCCACATAACCCTAGGTAGAGATCAACACCTCTGTGCTTCTGAACAATTGCACTTTACAGCCATGCATTTATAATTCGCCAAAAATGTGCCGGAAACATAAAAGGATGGCAAACACTGGCTTAGGCAAAAGAGCCAAAATGTTTTTTCCGCCTTTCATTTGCAGCCACAAATTGCTTGCAAACTGACTTCTTGTCCAGTAAATCAAGTTTATCTTTATGTACATGACAGACAGCAACATGATTAAGCCTGTTTTGAGTCATTGTAGACCGGAGCCACGTTTTGAGTCTACGAAGCGCACTGAAACTTCTCTCTGCCTCAGAGGATGAAACAGAGACCACCAAAAGCAACCTAACCAGAGTTTCCACTTGCCCAAAAAGTCTACGGACCTCTCCAGGCAGTCCACCAATGATCCCTGCAGCTTCTGCGCTGTTGCTAAATGAGTAGTTCAGTCTAAACATAGGAAGTTGCACTGAAAGTAACTCTCTATTCAACTCTGGGTATTTCCCAATGACTGCAGCATCAATCGTTCCACTGAGAAGTGTCTCTTCCAACTTTTGCAAAGTCAGCAAGTCATCCTGGTTAAATAGCCCAGTGAGCTGTGCATCTACAACATCCAATACTTTAAAGAATTCACCTCTGTAGTGGTCATTGGCACATTCAGGTTGATGTGTCTTAGCTCCTTCAGTGAAGCGTTTTGGGGGTGGCCTTCTCTGTGTAACTGTGATGGGTTTAACACCCAAAGACTGAACCTCAGCCATCGCCTTTTCAAACAGAGTGTTGAAACTTTCTTGATTTCTTTTAGCCTTAAGTGAAGTCTGAACAACTTTCACAGCAGTCCTCATTCCAGCAATGGTTTGAGTTCTCTTCTGGAAAGAGATGCTCAGGCATTCAAGCTCATCAATCACAGGTGAGGCAAGGATGAGACCCAAAACTGTTTTACCTTTCCTAAACTGCCCCAGCAGTCCATTAGCAGTGGATGCTGTGTTTGAGGCACCAGAAGCCATCTCCTGCAAGCTAGCCAGCACTGACCCATACTGTGACAAAACATCTCTGATTGCTTTGCTCCGTACTGCCCATCTTGTGGGGCAGAGGGGTTTTATTGCAGTGCACGATGGATTCTCTGTATGTGCTGTTGCTGCATGGATTGCCTTAAACTTCCCTGACTGAGAGAAAAGAACTCCAAGCTGGTTCACCCAATCCAATGCGTCTCTGATCAGAACTGAGGCTAAGCAAGCTTTCTGTGCAATTAAATTAGTGCAGTGTGCTCCACAATGAACAAAAAGTGCTAGTGGCTGCTCTTGCTTTATCAGTGCCTGTGCACCTGCATGCTTCCCAGACATATTGGCTGCTCCATCATAAGTTTGACCTCGTAAACCATGCATTGGTAAGTTTAATCTGAGCAGCACATCTTTAACAACAGCAGCAAGGCTTTTTCCTGTTGTTTCAGAAACTGAGTACAAGCCAATAAACTCTTCATGGGGCTTCATGTCACTGTCAATGTATCGCAGACAAATGCTTTCTTGTTCTTTCCCAGAAATGTCCTGTGTTCCATCCATAATAATTGCAAACTCAAAAATTGGTAGGTTTCTGATTGTATCTGCTATTTCACTGACAATACTATTGCTCATAGAACACAAGATTTCATTCTGTATCTGTGGACTTAGGTATTCTTTCTGAGACCTCAGCAACCACTTAGCCAAAAGGGCATCATCTTCTGCCAGATTTTTTAACAGTTGATACAAATTGCTGTCATCATCGTCATGCCCTCTCAAAGCTTGTCCCTGCCGTACCAAATATTTTATGGAGCTCACAATTTTCTCCAGACAGTGCCTATTGTCACCTTGCTGAGTTGCCAAAGCACTGGATAATTGGGCATTTATAGGATGACTTTCTTGTGCAGTCACAGAAACAGCATGACGATGTGTGTGACTATTTTCATGTGCTTTAAATTTTTCGCATGCTTTTTTCCAATTTTTAAATCCAGAAGTGATAAAGGCGGGTTCGGATTTTGCACCAAATGGTGTGAGTTTGTCCTGGTAAATTGCCATGCAATAAAAACACAAAATGCCATTTTTCACTGCATCATAATGTAGCCAGGGAAATTCCTTGTACCACTTTCCTTGGAAATGTAAAGTTCTGTTGGCTAGAGCTTGAGGGTCTATGAATTTTGGATGTGGCTGATTTGGCTCTGTTCTCTGTCCACTGACTTCAGAGTCTCTCAGCTGTGTGTCCCTAGTCTGAACTCCCTAGAAGGAAAAGTTACAATGTCACTCAATGCCCCTGAACTACACTTACTACAAGCAAAAGATTAAAATTTTCAACTTTTTTTGTGGACTCTCATGAAGTATCTACTCGTATGAGTTACTCTATCTTACCTGTTGATCCACTCCTGTCTCTCCCTCACTCTGACTTCCTGCCTCTAGCCCAGTTGCACTATCCTCTCCTTTTCCTGTCTCCTTTGTGCTGTCCCTGCATTGTTGCTCCTAAACATATGAGATGGTTTCAGAAATGAGGTACAGCTCTTGAGCCTAACATGGCCAATTTTAAATCAAACAAAACATTTTATTTGTCACATTACAGACTTTACGCGCAGAGTTAATCGCAGAGGCAAATAAAATAAATCCATTAAAATCCTTTCAGAGTATTATCTTATGGACTCTGAACTAAAGTCTTTCTGACAGGGAGCTGACAGTGTGTTGAAGAATTATGGACAGGGTGCTTTGAAGCATCTGGTTCAAAAACGCATTCTAAACCTTTGGTAGAAATCCATCTATCCTTCCATTTTCTGTACACCCTTGTCCCTTAGTGGGGTCTGGAGGTTCTGGTGTGGGGTACACCCTAGACAGGTCGCCAGTCTGTCCAGACCTTTGGTAGAAATGGCGCCTTTAATTCCAGTTTGCAGTACAGAACAGAGAAAACTACAGAGTTGTCAATGTTGTGTTAATCTATTTATAGTCTAAAAAGAGGAGCCAGCAGTTTATTTGAGGAAATAAAGGTGCAGAAGTTAATTTGTTGGTTAGCCGCTGCTAAGAATTAAAATTAACTCTCCCTGTGGTTTTAACTAACGATCAGGAGCGCGGCAGGTATAATATCTGTCCATTTCGGCGAAGCAAAACCACGCAAAAAATAAAAAATCCTCGTAAAACGCACGCCCAGACCGGGCTAATTTCAACACAAGGGCAACACAGGTGTTGCCCTTGTGTTGTGTGACTGTTACTCACACTGACGTTACTCTTTTTAAAAAAGCTGAGCAAGTCCTGCTGCTGTTTCAGCCTTTTAGTTGGTGGTGGCATTGTACTGAAATGAGATATATATATATAAAAAAAAGACATTTTGGCTAGCGTAGCAAACGTCTAGAGAAAGTTAGCAGTTAAATATTGGATGAGTGATCATCCCAAGACTAAGATGATTAAACCAAAAAGATTCAGTTCCTATATATGAAAGTGAACTGACAACAAGACGTTATAAATAAGCAATATTCATAGCAGCATTCCCGACAGACCATTTTACCTCATTCGCAAGTTTCTGACTTCTGTGTCGCTGTTTCCCTCCCTTCTGAGTGCTCACTCAGCAGTTCAGAGAGGGGAGGGGGAGTACCGTGACGTAACGCGATGCTGCGCCTTCAAAATAAAAGCACGCTAGTTAAAAAAATGTCAAAATCCAATATTTTGCGGTACAATTTTTTGGGGGGGACATATCCACCTGGCTTCAATATTGGGGGGGACATGTCCCCCCCGTCCCCCCCGCTTCCTACGCCGCTGGCTCTGAGGATTACCCATAATACCCCGCTCTTTCTTAGGTGAATGCAATACAACTTTTTACCAGCAGAAGGTGCATTTTAGCAGGATTTAACTTGAACTATTTAAGTATGTTACTTATGGAATAAATCTAGACAAAGCAAAAATGACTTAAGTCAAGTGTTCCCCTCAGTGCAATACTCCTATGCATGTTGGAGAATGTAACACTTCAGCGTGCTACCTGTTAGCCATGTGAATGTAAAGGCTAGTAGCATTTACATTATGTTGAGGAAAATAAATATTCATAGGGTTTAATACAGTTAAATCTTACGACATGTGAAAATAGTGGATTAAGTAAGAGTCCTTTGGATAACATCTTAGAGGGCTTTAAGTTAGTCCTGGAGAAAAGAATGTCTGTCATCAGGGAGGAACCACGTCATAAATTAACCTCGGCACACAGGCCGTGTCTCAGATGAGCAGCAGCGAGGAGACATCTCAAGTCATCTCCCTCAGAGAGACACTAAAACTTAAGGACAAACTAACAACACAGTACTAACAATAATTGCAATTTAATTAGTAGAATACAATTTAGTTAAAATTAACATGACTTGAACTAGTCTAATTTGTAGTTTTATATTAACAACTACATGGAGTCTCTAACCTAGGCCAAACGTAATATCAGTTAGTTAAATATAATCAAAATGAGCACATTAATTAGAAAATGTTTAGAATGAATGTGTTTATATTGACAATGCTCAGGTATATTCTATAAGTGTTTTATTCTTAAAATCTGTGCTTTGATCTAAGAGGATGCAGAAGTTCTGAAGCACTTTGCCTATCAGGCTTCATGTCGATTTAAAATTACTGCACTGATCTGGATTTGTAGGAATTACACGACAGGGAAATAAAATAGGTCTAAGACAGGTTAACTTTTGGTTGAACGCTGGTGGAAGACTAGAGGTTTTGTTCCAACCAGGAATTAGGAGTAACATCACATTTCAAACTGGCATGAGAAGAGCCGGCTCTAAATGACCCTATAGGTCTCCCTTGTCTAGATAGAGAAGCGCCGTAGCCCTGAAATTAAACAGGTCTCAGAAGGTAATAAAATTGCCTAAACTGAGTAATTTGAAACTGGGTCTATCCATACCAGGAGAACAACACGCCTTAATCGCGTAAATTAAAACAAAGGAAACACCTTGTGAATAAAAGTAAGGGCCCCAGAGGAACAAATCAGATTTGCTTTTGCAACTCTCCAAAGACGTCTTTGCCTTTTTATCTTTCTTCTTCTTTTCTATTAGTCTCAGGTAAATGAATGTCTGTTTTGGTGAGTTTGAAGTGTCTGTGTTGTTAATGTGATTTTATACTTTTAAATGTTAGAATAAATTCTGAAAATGCATGACGTGGAGCTCTGAATGTTAACTCTGTGTGGCTTTTATTTCCACGCATGGCATCAATGAATCCGGGAGCACAAGAGAATATAACGAGCCAGAACCTAATGATTTTGATTCTCTTAATAATTACCATGGCCAAAATTATGATTTTAAATGGTACAAAAATCAAACTTTATTTTTTACAAGTACACAGCCCAATATTTGTTTGTGTGTGTGTGTGTAAAAGTTGCAGTTACAATGGTGTTACTGTTGTAAGTGCGACAGCTGCTAACTAGCAACCCACACATGGGCTGCTAACTAATAAATCGGGTAGCTGTTGCAAAATAGACAAAGTATTAAATTAGTGGGAAAAGTCACATCATTATTATTATTTAAGAAGTTGCACTTACTGTTTAGAACAACAGGAGAAGAAAAACAAATGGAGCGTTTTCAAATTTCACTCCACGGAAGACGATGAAGGAGGGAGGAGCTTATTTTCCTCCCATTAGAGTTAATTCAACACCGATGGAATCAACTATAGAAAATAACTAACACTGGACACCATTCAACTAATCAAGGGTGTTAAATTAGAGGAATAAAATGTTTGTTTTCCTCTAGTGTCCCGAATTCAGGGTTCCTCATGTACAAAGTGGAAACCACACAGAGAACAACCGCTCGCCATTCAACTTCAGACATATCTAGGGTTTTATTCAGACAATTAAATGGACAGAAAAACAGATCAGGATCACACCTAAAACATCAAAAAGTCAAAACCATAAGCAGACATTAATTACCTGAGAAAAGTAGAAAAATTAACAAAATACAATAAGAGAAAAAGCAAAGGCGCCTTTGGGAACTGCTCATGCGGCTGCAAACAAAGCAATTCGATTTGCTTCTGTGGAGTGGAGGTTTTTATTAAGAGGTGTAGTCCTAATTTTAATATATGCATTGAAGGTGTGTCCTCTCCTTTTAAACCTCTAAGCATTTTCAAATTACCTAGATGGGATGGTCTAAATGATTTTGTCACCTTCTTTGAGACCTACTCAAAACCAAAGATGAAGAGAGAAAGAGCAAAGGTCCAGAGTCAGTAAAAGTCAGAGAGCAAAGGTCATTCTCAAACAGGATTTTCTCATGTCGGTTACATCTGGAATCTCTCCTGGTCCTCCCTTTCTAAACATTTGAACAAAGACCCTTGTTCTCAGAGATTTATTTTTCACCTAGACCTTGTTTTGTTTTTCTCTAACCCTAACCCTTCTCAGCCCGTTCCCGTAGCAGTGGATTTCCTCCCTCATTATTTTCCAACAACAAATATTTCCAGTGAACGAAGCGTACAGCTCCTTTTAACCTCCATCTTCCATTTCTGACGCTGGATCTTCAATATCCTCAAGTTTGAAATGGCAGGCAGCTACAAGCCGTGTGTTAGCTGTAGTGGCTAAGTTTTGGCTACAGTCCGCTGTCGCCTTGATAAGGCAATGGATGGTACCGGCTAATTACTGGACACAACAGCACACCACAAAACCCAGTTGTTGTACCAGTAGCTCACAGATATTTTAACTTTTGCGTCTTGTTCATTGTACAGCTCTTGCAGCTTTGGCTAAAAAGATAGGAGCCCATAGACATGAACACGTAGACGCCTCATGGAGCGGGTCAGAGGTCATGGAGTGGCTCGGCCCGTTGCTGCGATACGTCACAGCGTCCGCCATATTGAATGTCCCAGTAAGCTAATACAGGTAAATGGACCGAACTTCACAAAGTGCCGTTCTACAAAGTATTTTAAGTTAATTCCTGCCATTGACACATTTTCTCACACATTAATATATTTGGCAATCAGAGAAATGACTAAAGAGAGTTTCTAACTTTTGATGTGATTATTTAATTGTTTTGGGGCATTTCTGAATAAAGAGCTCAATGTTTTATTTGATAGAAATTATTCTGATCATTTTTATATTAACATTGATGAACAGACATTTTTACAGTGAAGAACATATTTACATAATTTAATGTACATTTAACATTTCAGGACAAGAAACAAATAATTTTCTTGTATTTATATTTTATACATTGAGAAATGACTTTAGATTTATAAATCATTGTCAAACATTAAACTACATATTTTTCTTACTTTTTTCCAGAGAATTTACAGAATGCCAACTCTGCTATTGACAGCAAAGAGTGAAAATAATCCTAACAGTAAATTATTCTTATTTCGTTACATAAGCTACATTAATACACTAATACTTCAGACTGAGATATTTAAAAACACACAAAAAGTGATAGAATAAAATATTTATTATACTGGGAACACTGGGAGATAAATAAATAATTATTAATAATGACACAAATAAATAATGACAAATAAATAATGATTAATACTGAATTTTATATATATATATATATATATATATATATATATATATATAGTGAGCCAACTGTCAGAGCTCCAAAGAGGTGCAATGAAAAGATCAGTACCCAAGAAGTACAGCCAGATGCCCATACCTGAAGCACTCGAAACTGCCAAACAAAGGCTCCAAGCCTTGGCCAGCCGCCTAAAGAGATACACAAGAGAGAATGAAGCCAGGAGGATCAACCGGCTCTTCTCCACCCAACCAGCTAAAGTGTACTCTCAATGGCAGGGTACTAACAACAGAGCAGACCCACCAAGGCTGGAGACTGAACAATACTGGAAAGGCATATGGGAAAGGGAGGCGTCCCACAACAGCAATGCACAATGGCTAACCTCTCTACGAGAGGACCACAGCAACCTCCCTGAACAAGCCCCGGTAACCATCACTGTGGCAGATGTCCAAGACAGAGTCTCGGGTATGAAAAACTGGACAGCACCAGGGCCTGACATGATCCATGCCTACTGGCTAAAGAAACTCACTGCCCTCCATGAGCGACTGGCAGCTCAACTGAACCAGCTGCTACAGGATGCGACTCACCCTGACTGGCTAACTGAAGGGCGCACAATCCTGATCCAGAAGGACCCCTCAAAGGGTTCAGTCCCATCCAACTATCGGCCGATAACCTGTCTCTCTACAACATGGAAGCTCATGTCAGGCATCATAGCGGCTAAGATAAGCGGGCACATGGATAAATACATGAGCACGGCACAGAAGGGCATCGGCATAAATAGCAGAGGAGCCAAACACCAACTCCTTGTAGACCACACAGTCGCCCGAGACTGCAAAACCCGACACACCAACCTGTGCACCGCTTGGATTGATTACAAGAAAGCCTATGACTCAATACCACATACCTGGATCATTGAATGCTTAGAGATGTACAACATCAACAGGACTCTAAGAGCCTTCATTGCAAACTCGATGGGGCTGTGGAAAACCACCCTTGAAGCCAACTGCAAACCACTTGCACAAGTGTCCATCAAATGTGGCATATACCAAGGAGATGCTCTGTCCCCACTGCTGTTCTGCATAGGCCTGAACCCCCTCAGCCAAATCATCAAGACTGGCTACGGATACCGACTTAAGAATGGGGCCACAATCAGTCACCTCCTCTACATGGATGACATCAAGCTGTACGCCAAGAGCGAGCGAGACATCGACTCACTGATCCACACCACCAGGATCTACAGTACTGACATTGGGATGTCATTTGGACTAGAGAAGTGTGGTCGGATGGTTACAAAGAGAGGGAAGGTCGTCCCCACAGAAGGGGTCTCACTCCCAGAAGGAACAATAGCAGACATAGAGCACAGTTACAAGTACCTGGGAATACCACAAGCAAATGGCAACCTCGATGAGGTCACAAGGAAAGGAGCCACAGCCAAATACCTCCAACGAATAAGGCAAGTCCTGAGAAGCCAGCTCAATGGCAAGAACAAGATCCGTGCAATAAACAGCTATGCCTTACCAGTAATCAGATACCCTGCCGGAATAATTAGCTGGCCAATGGAAGAGATAAAGGCCACGGACGTTAAGACTCGGAAGCTACTAACCATGCATGGAGGGTTCCACCCCAAATCCAGCACCCTGGAGTGTGAGAGCCACTGTCCAGGATGAAACATCCAAGATCCATAAATACATCAAGGACAAAGCCTCAACGGACGATGTGCTCAGCGAATGTCTCAGGCAATGGGGAACAGAGGACGAGGTGCTGGAGGAACCATCATGGGAAGACAAGCCCCTACATGGGATGTACCACCGACAAATAACTGAAGTGGCTGATATCAGGAAATCCTACCAATGGCTGGAGAAAGCTGGACTCAAGGACAGCACGGAGGCCCTCATCCTGGCTGCACAGGAACAGGCCCTAAACACCAGAGCAATAGAGGCTCAGATCTACCACACCAGACAAGACCCAAGGTGTAGGTTGTGCAAGGAGGCCTCTGAGACAGTCCAGCACATAACAGCAGGGTGCAAGATGCTGGCAGGGAAAGCGTACATGGAACGACATAACCAAGTGGCGGGCATAGTGTACAGGAACATCTGTGCAGAATATGGACTGGAAGCCCCGAGGTCAAAATGGGGGACACCCCCAAAGGTGGTGGAGAATGACCGAGCTAAGATCCTGTGGGACTTCCAGATCCAGACAGACAAGATGGTAATGGTGAACCAACCGGACATTGTGGTGGTGGATAAAGAGCAGAGGAAAGCCGTTGTGGTGGATGTAGCAATACCAAGTGACCACAACATCAGGAAAAAGGAGAAACTGGAGAAATACCAGGGCCTCAGAGAGGAACTGGAGAAGGCCTGGAAGGTGAAGACCACAGTGGTGCCTGTGGTCATCGGGGCCCTCAGGGCAGTCACCCCCAAACTGGAGCAGTGGCTCAAACAGATCCCAGGAACAACATCAGACATCTCAGTCCAGAAATGTGCAGTTCTAGGCACAGCCAAGATACTGGAGGAGAACCTCAAGCTCCCAGGCCTCTGGTAGAGGACCCGAGCTCAGAGGATGAAAGAGAGAGAGACCACCCGCGGAGGGTGAGAAGGGAATTTTTTTTTTTATATATATAATGTATGTATATACATACATATATATAGACAGATGTATGTTTTCCAGCTTCAGAGGTTCAGCAGCTGAGGTCCATCCGTGCTGCAGTGAATCCGTCTCTCTTTATAGATTTCTCCCTCTTCTTCCTCACATCGTGTCTTTAGGAAACTTTCAAAACAAAAACGGAAGATTTAGGATGTATCTTACTTTGACAGAGTGAAAGAATATAAATAATAGTCTTTACCACCTGTGTAAACTTTGCTGATCAATGTTATAACTTTTATAAGTTTTTAATATATGTTACATTGTTTAATCTCTTGTGTCAGATAATCTTAGCCAATGAATAATTAATTGTTTTAGATTTACTGAATCTCAGTTAGTCTTCATAGCGGGGCTGAACCCGTATTACACCAAGCACTGTAGCTAATATTAGCTGCTATCTCGCCGGTGGACATAAATACAGTAAAGTAATATTCTAATCACAATATATACACAATAATATGTCCATCTTACTTGTGAAATGTTGTCTGTGGAGCCCTCACATCAATAATCCATCGATCAGAACAACAATATCCCTCAGTGCTGAGGCATCTTCTGCTGTTTTGGTTGAGCAAAGTAGGAGGGACGACCGCTCCAAGATGGCCGCCGTATTTCCTGCGCCAGAGCAGCCAATGCGGGTCTACTCTTATATTATTTCTATGGCTGAAGCTAGGTTAGCAGGTTAGCAGAGGCACGCGCCGCATGCGCAGCGTGTCGCAGCAGCTCGTGCACCTCTGGATGTTTTTAACTCGGCGCCGTTCACACAAACTGGAAGATGCTCTCCCTTGCGGCTCCAATGTAAACCTTAACTATAAACGCCATGCTGCTGTCTTGGCTCAAAAATGCGCTCAACCCGAACTGTCAAAAACGCGACTATAACTCAGCCTTCATTCCCTGACATCTCCGCTGTACCACCGACAGAGAGAAAAGGGAATGTAAGCTCCGCGGCTGGGCTGATAGTTTACAATCAGTCAACTCTCACTTTGTGAATAATGTCAGAGTTGCTACCTGTAACTAGTCCGGCTCCTTCGTGGGCTGGCAGTTTTGGCGGGACTGAATCGCTGCCAACGAAAAAGTCCGGTTCATCAAAAGATGCGTCCAGTTATTAGCTTTTCTTTCCTTTCTTTTTTCCATCCTTTTCACTTTGCTGCTTCGTGGAGCTCCACTCATTTTAACTTGGTCTGTAAAAATGCTCTAGCTAGTTTGCCATCTGCCAACATATCAATCATAAAAGCTCCTAAACAAGTTGTTCAAAGCCGACTTGCTTTCAGCCGTACTTTCACCTGCAAATATGGAATTACCAACACTGATGATGGTGGACGGCTAGTGACGAGCTTTACCCAGAATGCACTTGGAGACAATAAGGACGATCCTCTTGTAATTTTGTATGTCATAAATTTAAATGTAAGAGTGAAAATAAAGCCAGTGATGTAGCACAAGATTTTACTCAATATTTTACACCCACTATGTCACCAAAATCAGTTGGTCTGGTAAAGTTTTTAGTAACCATGAGTCAACAATGACTGGGGCAGCCTGCTATATATAGTACTGGGCAACGTGTTGCATAACTTTACTCAACAGGAGAGGGCCCGGCTTCTCCAGCTCTCAGAGATGATAAAGGCTTGGATCCCTGCAGTCATATTCTGCCCGCCACCCCCCCCCCCAAAGCTCCACCTTGCTGAAAGCAACTATGATCTAATTGTTGTTCAGTTTTTTACTAACAGATTTTAACTATAAGATTCTTTGCCATAACTTGAACCCAATTAATGTGACATGTGAGTAAGACTTTTAAAAGGAGGCCCCACGGTCTCATCTGCTGGATTGGATTCAGAAAAGGACTTCAAGTCTCTCCTTAAGAAAGACCTCTGGTGGACAAAGCTGCAAACAGCACCCTAACCCTGTAGAAAAATAAATAATCATATCACAAAAAAGGTCCATAGTAAAAGAATAAAACAATATAAAAAATATATAAAATTAAACATGACGCATAATATTATTCACTGAGTCATAAATAAATGATTCCACAATCGTGAGGAAAATCTGACTTACTAAATATACTAAGTATATATATATACTAAGTATGCTAAATTTTAGCATACTTGAAGCCAGACTAATCATCTATATACTGTATGTTCTGGACTATAAGGCGCACCGGATCATAAGATGCATGCTAAAACATACGGTCAACAACAACACTAAAAAAGGTAACGGAAACAAAACAGTAAGTTTAGTTGAACTTTATTTGACTACGTAACAATACACTCACGTTATTTTTTATTCTTCTTCCACAAATCCATGAAAGTCCTCCTCTTCTGTATTTGAATTGATCAGCTGGGCAATTTCGCCATCAAACATGCCAGGTTCCCTCTCATCATTATCAGAGTCAGACTCGTTGCCAGGTGGCTGTTCAGCAGTGGTAGGGTTAGCGGCTTTAGCGAAGCTCGGACAACAGTTAAGGCTGATACATTAGCCCAGGCATCCACCATCCATTCACACATGGTGGCATAACTCGCCCGGCGCCGCCTCCCCGTCTTAGTAAACGTTTGTTCAGTCTGTCGTCCATCCCTCCCACGCCGCTCACAACTTGTTTGAATGGCCTTCTTACACCGATGTCCAGCGGTTGGAGTTCTTCTGTTACTCCTCCCGGAATGACGGCTTCACTTCCTTTTTCACAGTAGCAGTGAGATGGACACGCATGGAGTCGTAGATGAACAGGGACGGTGATGCGTGGAAAAACCTATCTGGTTTTTACCGGAGCCGTATGCTGCAGAACTTGGACAACAATCTCTGATTGGTTTACTTTAAACTTTACGTCTCTGTGTCAGTGCACATATAAGGCGCACCGGATTATAAGGTGCACTGCTGATTTTTGAGAAAATTTAAGGCTTTTAAGTGCCTTATAGTCCGGAAACTAGAAAATTCCTGAATAAATGTAACTGGGGCCTGCTAAAGTATGCCCGTCGATTTAGACCCAGGGTTCTGATGCTAAAAATTAGCATTAATACTAAAGAAAGCTGAAATGTAGTCAATAACCTGTGGAGAGTCAGAAGCATGTTGACTAAACTTTACCTGTACCATTCAGCAGTGGTGGAGAAAGTATTCAAAAAATGTACTTAAGTAAAAGTACAAATACACAGTCAAAAATGTACTCAAGTAAAAGTCAAAGTACCACATTAACATTTTACTTAAGTAAAAGTAAAAAAGTACTGGCTTTTAAAAATACTTAAGTATTAAAAGTAAAAGTACTTGCTGAATACATAACCTAATCGCTAATATCATTAAGTGTGTCGATAGTATTTAATTTGAATACATCATAAATGTGCCATTTTAATAAACAATGCCACAGATTAAACATGTTCTTATTGTGTTTATTCTCTGTAAGAGTTTAGACTTAGATATGTGCTTCTATGCATCATAATTTCAGGGATGGAAACATCTTGTCTCCTGTCCTAACATAGCATGAACTTCATTAGTGACATTTATTTAGAAAGAAATCCAACTGAAAGGGGATGGAACGAAGGTGTGGGGGGGAAGACATGCAATCAAGGAGCCACGTAGCAGAGTTGTAGTCTAGACCACCGACCCGAGACCAAGACCAGCGCCCTGCGCTACATGACAAATGAAGTGCACCTATCAAAATTGGTTCTCAGATTGATCTGAAAGATCCCCATTTCCATAAAAACACCTAGATATTAAATACTTAGAACTGAAATATATTTAACCAGTATCAATTAAAACTCATTTCATTCTGTTTTGCTTTCATTGCTGTGCTACAATCCGCAGAGGTCTCCTGGCATCCCTATAAAAATAACGCCCTGGGCGGTTGCCCATATTGCCCATGTCAGAAACCACAACTGTCTGCACCATTAAACCATGAAACATAGCAATTAACGGTAAACAACACTATGAACACTGTCCAACGGCGCAACAAGCAGAAGGAGCACCGTCACTGTTCTCATCCTCCCTCCCACTGCATGTTTGCCACCATGACAGGAGATGAAATCAATCAATGAGTATGCTCTGTGTTCATACGTTCAACTTTTACTTATTCGGCAATTAAATAAATGTGTGCGTGCACACACACATATATATATATATATATATACATATATATATATGTATAAAAAAAATTCCCCTCTCACCCTCCGTGGGTGGTCTCTTTCATCCTCTGAGCTCGGGTCCTCTACCAGAGGCCTGGGAGCTTGAGGGTTCTGCGCAGTATCTTGGCTGTGCCTAGAACTGCACATTTCTGGACTGAGATGTCTGATGTTGTTCCTGGGATCTGTTTGAGCCACTGCTCCAGTTTGGGGGTGACTGCCCCGAGGGCCCCGATGACCACAGGCACCACTGTGGTCTTCACCTTCCAGGCCTTCTCCAGTTCCTCTCTGAGGCCCTGGTATTTCTCCATTTTCTCCTTTTTCCTGATGTTGTGGTCACTTGGTATTGCTACATCCACCACAACGGCTTTCCTCTGTTCTTTATCCACCACCACAATGTCCGGTTGGTTCTCCATTACCATCTTGTCTGTCTGGATCTGGAAGTCCCACAGGATCTTAGCTCGGTCATTCTCCACCACCTTTGGGGGTGTCCCCCATTTTGACCTCGGGGCTTCCAGTCCATATTCTGCACAGATGTTCCTGTACACTATGCCCGCCACTTGGTTATGTCGTTCCATGTACGCTTTCCCTGCCAGCATCTTGCACCCTGCTGTTATGTGCTGGACTGTCTCAGAGGCCTCCTTGCATATATATATATATATACATATATATATATGTATATATATATATGTATATGTATAGCAATGTACACAAGAACAAAGAACGGCTCTCAGTGAGGCTTCAGTCCTACAGGACTTAGTAAAGATCCATCCAGAAGAATCGGATCGTTCCTGAATGTCATATCAATGCAGACTTTGGTCACAGCGTTGTCCCATATGAACACCTCAGTCAACACCTCCACACAATAATTCAGGCATGATTGACAACTGTTTTTCATTGCAGATGCAACATGTGTCTCTGTACAGCTAGCTTTGCTAGCATCACGTCCACAGATCTTACTTTTCTTTAAGCTTTTGTTGAGAAAATAAATTTAAAATAAGCTAGTTTTAAAACTTAATATGTCTTGATTCAAATGGCCTAAATTGTGGTTTTAAATCAGTGACTTATTCTGGCCTATTGACCTTTATGTTACCTGTAGTTACAGCAGATGGTTTGCTAGGATCGTTTTAACTGCCTTTTGTCTGTGAGAAAACAATACAGTGGAAGTTGTAGCTTTTCACACTCATCTGTGAAAGGCCGTAAACACGGCAGGGGTTTCTGGCTTGAGATAGAGGGTCAGAGATAGCTCCTGGTTGGAGGAGCAAAGGTACGCCTTATTTGAATAAATTAAATACAAGAGGATAAAACTTTCTACACAGATGTAACAAATCAGATTTGCTCTTGCAATTCTCCAAAGATGTCTTTGCACGTCTTTGCTTTTCTTTCTTTCCTTCTTTCCATTTATGTCAGGCAAATGAATGTATGTCTCCGTTGTTCTGCAGTTTCTGGTGTAAGTTTGTGCATTGTCTTACTTCTAAGTTTATGCATTGTCTTATATTGGATTAAACTCTGTAATTCTGTGATGTCAACACGCATTGTTGTTTCCTTGTGCCTACACGTGGCCCGCCGAGAGGACCTGGGATCTAAAGGAAGAGAGAGCCAGACTTTTTCTAAAGTTAACCTATTTTTAGGAATTTCTTCCTTAACACTTTCCTTCCAAGTGACGCTAAAAGTTGGACAAAGTCCCACCGTCTGTGAAAGCGAAGCGCTGCTGGTTTTACATGTCGCCATATCTTATGATTTATGCAGCTATTATATTACTGACGATCAGACAGACATCTTCTCCCGCTCAGAGGAAACCACTGCGCATGTCTGGAGCTCCGCGTGCCAGTAAAGGTGGAGGCGATGGGTGACAACAGACACTAAGTCACGTTATTGCTCGGATTTTACGGCGCCACCTTAAGACCCTGAACTTCACATTTTAACGGACAAAAAGAGCAACGCGATTTGGATGTAACGAGTAACGCGACAGTTTAGTAGAAATGTAGGGAAGTAGAAAGTACAGATACTTACTGTAAAATGTAGTGGAGTAAAAGTAGAGAGTACCCATTATTAAATATACTTAAGTAAAGTACAGATACATGAAATTAAATTTAAGTACAGTAACGAAGTACTTGTACTTTCGTTACTTCCCACCACTTCCATTCAGTATGTTGCATAAGGTAAAATTATCCAAAATGCTAATAATAGCATGAATGGTATCAGTAGCATGTTGTCTCTCATTAACTTACTCCATTCAGTATACTAAACATGGCTAATAAGTAAAAAAAAATGGCTAAAAGCTTATTTTAGGTGAAATGCTAATGCACTGGCTTGCTCAAGCCAGTGCCATAGCTTGAGATGAAATCCTAATAAAGGCTTATATTATTGCACCGCCTATGGCGGTGCACGAACTCAAGGGAAAAATATTATTAAACTTAATGTAGTTGCACCACCTGCGGTGGTGCACTTACCCTAGGTGTAGGGGATTAATGAGGCTTTTATTTTGAAATTTTCAGTAGGCTTCATTTGAAATGGCAACACTAAAGGCGCTTTCGCACTGCATGGAAAGGAACGGTACGGTACGGACTAAGGCCGCCATCGAAGCGGTGCTGGACGTCATTATTTTTAAAACTATATAGTAGTGAGAGCTAGCTGTCAACGGAAAATCAACGTCTAACAAACAACCAGCGGCCAATCAGCTGCTGGTTCTAAGCAGAACCGCTTGGCCGGCATGATTGGAACCACAGCTCTTGTGGTTCCATGGGGCCGGGTGGAACCGGTCGCAAGTTGTAATGTGAACATGCTCGGAACTGTTCCGTTCCGTACCGTTCCGTTCCGTGCAATGCGAAAACGCCTTAATTCCATGTGTAATAGTGGTTTGGTTAATCCACCTGTATAATGCCCAAAACAGCAAGTAGTTCTAACTGCAAGCTGAGGCCTCCTCTGTAATAATTGAGTGTTCCGCCATGTTGTAGTTCTGACCTTCTGCTCTGCCCTCTGTATTAAAGTGTTCCGCCGTGTTTAGTGTTCCGCCGTGTTTAGAACTACAGAGTCTTTGTAGTCCAAACCAGCAGCTCTGGTTTGTCTGTATTCTGTTGCTATAGCGATGGGTCCTCTGCCAACTGCTGTGTGTGTGAGACAGAAAGCTGGCGGAAGATTCCTATCTTTATGAGACACACAGTCAGTTTTGATGAAAAAAGCAGTCGGAACAACTGCTTCCCGTTCAGGATCCGTAAGGCTGATCCAAAAACCGTTTGAAGCATATGAGAGGGCTATTTGTCGTCTCCAATAGTACCGTGATTCATATCTGTAGGTCACTCACAGAAATAGCAGCGATGAGAGAAAAATAGTGTGCGCTGAGCTCAGAAATTTTTCAGAAAAGTCTGAAAATGAATGGTGGAGTGCCTGAGGTTACCCTGTCACATGATTTTGTTCTGAAGCACCTTCACAGAAAACTGTCAGTCCTAGAGAAATTTCAAAAACATTTTACGGGAGCAGGCATGTGTATCAATGTCATGACCAACTTTCACGTCAATAGAGCAATTTTTGCAGCCATGAGAGCGATTTCAAAATTATTTTTGGGTCAAAAATCCACTCCGTTTCTCACTCTAAAAAAGTGGCAGTTGGTGTCAGTTACACTCTGTGTTTCGGCAGTTGGAAATTTCGCCCGTTTTTCGCTTTTTACGTCGCCATCGTAACTCCGATCCCCAATAAAAAATAATGCTAAGCCTAAGTGAAATAGTATAATTAGCACAGGAAGTGCAAATTAGTACAAAACCAGAAATATTTGAAAAAGTTGAAACAGTGAAACATAGCAAAAATCATAAATTAGCAGAAGCAGAAATTAGTACAAAACCAGAAAAAATTGAAAAAGTGAAACATAGCAAAACAAATATAAATGACTGCTGCAGAAATGCAAGAAAAAGCTGAGAAAAGGTTAAGGAGTAGAAGAAAGCATAGAGGACCAAAAGAAGTATATTTGCAGAATGGTTGATGGACAAATGCAAGAAACATGAGAACAAAGATTAAGATGTAGAAAGAAAACAGAAGAAAGCTACAGTCATACATTGTAGAAAATGTTAAGTAATGAAATTTAGCAAAGGTATAGCAGAATTCAGCTGGAGAAGCAAAAGTTTTTGCGCAACCTGAATTATTTGAAAAAGCCAAAAAGTGAAACAGGGCTTAAGAAATAGCATAATTATCACAGGAAACGGAAATCAGTACAGAACCAGAAATAGTTGAAACAACTGTTTTGCTGTTTCACTGCAAGCAGCAAAAATCATAAACACTATATATATAAAAAAGTGCCGTGCAGTCTGGCAGTCTATCATGAAAAATTAATATATTATAATAAAATCATTCATAAAGATATTTTCCCACTGTACTATAAAGTACCTATTTTTAATTTCATTTAACCAAGACCAATGGGGTGTTTTTCCTTCAAAATCGCTGAATTTTCGCATTTTCCCATTCAAATGCTTGGAAGCGAAGCCGGTGAGACAGCAGTGAGCTGAGCCTCATCTGATGAGTCTTTATCAGGCATTTGAGATGTGGCTCCACTCTTCTACATTGCTCCAAAGGAGACTTATGAACCACTTCCAAATGTGCATTTGATACTTGGACAATGACCTACATTTGAAAATGTGTAAATGTTTCTAGTTTAATTTGACCTGCAAGTTTATCTTTCATGTGCGTTGTATAGCACTTTAGTGTCATTAAATCATTGTTGCTTTTCAGAGCATCAAGCGATTCCTTCTTCGGTGGACATCAGGTTAACATCCTCATGGGCTTTCTGATGTGTCCTTTGATAAGTAAATTTACAAATGCATCCAGAAACCTTTCCAGTTTCCTGGTGATTGAATAGATTAACTTGAGCCAGTGTGACTTTGGCAAGATCCTCCCAGCTGAACTCTGAGGCATCTTCTTTCAAGCCATGTAAACACTCCTGGTGTTTTTCTGATAAATGGTTGTGAAGAATCTGGACATTATGTGTGTGAAAGACAACAATAGAGGTGCATTCCACTTTTCTTCAAGCTGGGGTTAAAACTTGAAAATAAGTTATTTACAACTTTCTTGATATAGTTGTGCAAACTCCTCTGCATTTTGGACAGCTTGCTTATTCTTGATCTTCAGTCCATCAGTCTTAATGAACATGGCTAAAGAATGCATGTTGTGATCAACTTTTGGAGTGAGAGATGGTTGTTGATATTTGATACTTTCGTCTCTGAATCTAGCCAGATGTCTTGCAGCAGTGACAACTTGAACATACCTCTCAGGCTTTAGAAGATTTTTTATAACTCAACAGGAGCAATATTTTTTGCTTCAAGTAGCAGTCTGCCAAGCTCTCTTACCTTTTGATGGATGTACTGGTGCTGGATCACTATGCTCTTGTTTTTGTGGAACAATCTGTATCCAAACTCTAGTATGCATTGATCCTTCTTACATGCAACTGTGATCTCATCTTATTGCATCTCACTTAGAAACTCCCGGTATGAATTACTGAACTCTAGAAGTGGTTCAGCAAAGACATACAATTCTTTTTTTTCTTGTTTTTTGGAAGACTTATCTTGAGGCTTGATTTTACAGGACCAAAAATCTCTCCACATTCTCTTTTTTTAACAGTCCATAGCACTACAAACAATGTTTGAATATTTCTCCTTCTGTTTTCTTCTTTGGTTGTTTACATGCAATGATCTTGCCTTGGTTTCTTTCCAAAACTTCAGTGTTTTGCTCAAAGTTTCCCTTATTTCGTAAACAATCCAATTGGAGTTGTCTTTTTTTTAAATTGTTTGGCAAACTATAAGCTTTTGCAACTGCTACTTTATCCATGTGTTTGTGCATCAGATGTCTTAACATTTTTTGAACAAGTACACCACAATACACACATTGATGTTTCTTGGTTCTAGAGCCATCTTCCTTATTTTGAACAATAAACAGATGTTTCCTCCAGTGGTGCCCTTTCATTTTTACATGTAGTGGCTCTGGAATAATGACTTTCAAAGCTCCTACTCTAACTCAACTCACCCTTGCCCTGCCTGCTAAACCTGCTTCTGCTTTGACTAAATAACATAAATTCATCCTTTGGACTAAAGAAAAGTTTCTTTGGACCTTTTTCCATAGAGAATTCCACGTTGGCTTCACTGTCTGTGCTTCCTCCACTGGTTGCTATTTTCATCTAACCCTGCTAAACTCCTCTAAACAATTTGGACAAACAAGAAAAGAAAGAAATTTGTATTTCTTCCTCTATTAGAAATTAATGATACAAAGTCAGGCCTTTATTTAAAGTCCAATTTAAAAACAAAGATCTTAACTCTGTAGGTACATAAAGAACTTTGCATATAGAAGTGAAAATTTTTGCCAGTTATCTCAAAAAGTTAAACTCATACAGAATCATTACCAGAGTGATAGATTCCACACCTTTCTTTCCCATAATTTTGATGATTATGGTGTAAAGGTAAAGAAAACCCCAAATTCAGTGTATAAGCAATAAACTTCATGATGTCACACCTTAGTCCACTAATTAACTCCAAATACTTGCAAAGGTGTCCTGAGCCTTCAAATGGTTTTAATTAGTAGAGACACAATGATGCTGAAGATTCTCTTCTGGTCATCTGTGAAGTCAACAGTCACCTATATTTACACACACTTTGACACAGTTAATTTTTATACATACTGACTTGTGCGTAAAATATGGCGCCACATTTTTTGTGCGCACGTTATTTTTTTGGGTTACCCTAAAAAATAACCCAAGCCCAGGTCTTGGGCTTCACAAGGCATTTTCCAGGGCGTCACAAGAGAACACCTGAGAAAGAGGCGTCAAGAACAAATTACTAAGAGAATCATCAGAGAGAAAACACAGAACTAGCTCAGAATGGCTCATAGTACCAAAAACTGGCAAACGCTCAGGCGTCGAGGTGTTGGGAGTCAACTCCTCATATATACTCCAGGATGATTAGCTGATAGATCACAGGTGTGCTGGCTGAGACAAGAAGCACACTCTCCACAGGTACAGCCTCCAGTCGCCCTCTAATGGATGACAAGGGGAAGCAGCAGGCAGGCAGAACCCCCCCCCCCCCACAAAGAAAAATAAAAACTGGTTCTCAACATGCTGGAGTAGTTATTTTATGTAAAAGTTTAATAGGACAGAATCCAAGACTATTTAATTTTTATCCAACTAAGCTTTAAATTTTTCCACATCTGTTTCTTCTCAACCTGTAAAAGCAACAAACATATAAAAAATAAATGCTCATTATTTCAGAAAGACGTCTCAACTCCATATGTGATATTTTATTGGAACATCTTTATTCATAACTTTAACTGGAAAAGGATTTGGACTTTACCAAATATATGATAACTAATAAAGTGAAAGTGTCTTTTAAAATTATTCACTGAATTTACCCATCCAAACTTTTTCTACGTTTTAACAATAACATGGATATTATGTGCTCTTTAGTGAAGGAAACAGAAGATGTTTTATTTATTTTGGCCTCTTCTCTGTTCAATTTTGGAAAAGTATTTTCATTGTGATTTCTGCTTCTATTGAACCATATGTCTCCATTTCTTTGAACATTTATTGTTTTACTTCATTAACTATCCAACAGCTAAGAAAACATTTTCATAGTATTAATAATCTTATTATATTCTTAGCCAAATGACACATCCACAAACGCTGTTACACTAATAAAAAAAATACTTCTCTCCATTTTTGGCAATGAGGTCAAACAATATATCAAAACTATTGGAAATTCCACCAATAATAAAGCTATTAAAATTTGCATTGTATATTTTCTTTAATATATTTATGTAATACTAGGCTGATGTACTGCCTCAATGTTTGTTGCCCCCTGGCGGTAATTATGTCACACTTTATGCTGCTTTTGTAATATTATGTATTTTGTATCTCAATAAAGATTATAAACAAACAGAAAAAGACAGATGCATCCTGGAAGGCATGCCATGTGCATGCTGGAGGCAAGAGGGCGGAGGGGTCAGTGAAAGGGTTTTAAGGCACTCCCCCTGCTGGCAGCCCCCATGCATAGCATCATAAAACAACATGGAACAATACACTTTGAAAATATATACAAATACATGAAAACAGAAATGAAAAATACTTCTACAAATAGATGGGCTGTGATTGGTCGATTGGTCTTACAGTGTATTACAATAACATGATTGAATATATATAGATTGATATTTTTTACTTAATATCATGCACAGTGTTGTAATATAATAAAATTTGTAATTTGTTATACAATATATTTTTTAAATTATTAATATTTTTCTGTTTCATTTGATTAGGTTTTGATCTGGGTTGGGCTTCTTTGGAGAGTTTAATTTTCAATGACAGTCTTATGCTGCCATCTAGTGGAGGTTCAGGGATATAGGATGAAACCCACTTGCACATTAGAGCAAACTAAATAAAACAAAAAATGGTGGGGGGACAATCTTGGCACAGAGAATATGTGGAAGGGGCGTCACATACCCTCCAAGTTTGGTCGGTGTGGCTCCTTCCCTTGACACAGCTGCCATTGTCCTCCATTCATTTGAAGAATTGCTCACTCAAAACAACTTCACAATTATAAGTGCTCTTTTGACCAAACTTGGTTTTCTATGCTCCCTCCAACCTTCTGCAGGTCCCCACCACGTTTGGTGGTCCGAGCTAAAGACTCCCATTAATTTTTCTGCCTAGTCAGTCTGGCTAGGAATGTCCTATCAAGCTGGGTTTTAAACCTAACCTCAGTAAGCCTCTTACTTCAACTTAGCCAAATTTTATTCAATTTTTATTTGTTTTTCAACTGTCTTTTGGAAATAAATCACACTTCACTTTTAAAATCTAATCTCTGAGCCTCTGTTGGATAAAGGATTTGCTGCTCTGAAGACTGGACTTTGGTTTTAAGCATCTACTCTTAACCATGTTTTTTTTTATTTCATTTCTCTTCAAACTCAGTTTTTATGACAGAAATCACAGCTCAGATTCAAATCTCATCACTGAGCTTCTGCTATGTGCCAAAAATCTCTGTAAAAGCCATTCTGAAATGGCCTTTAAAATGTCTGTCAGCATTTCAGCATTTCCCAGAATGCATTGCATGGTGGGGCTTCAAATTCTAGCTTGTAGTTCAACTGTTTTTGCTGCAAACCGTAATAAACCATATACTGTTGTGATCAGAATGAGCTCAGCTATTGAACTGGATGACTTAGGATGAACTTAGAAACATGTAGAAAATCAGCACCATGACTCAGAATGGGGTGCATTTTGTTGAACTGCTGCCTGCTGATCATAGAGGACACATCCCATGGTAGCAGCTTTGGGTAAGTTAATGTGGTCATGTACCCCTTTTGGCTCTGGCTCACATAATACTGAACATTCTAGAGGTCTTGCGGTGTATGATGGCACTAGAATGACTCTTTGCTTATACTGGGGTGATGACTCCCAGCAGGTACTTGGAAGCCAGCAGCTTGGAGTGGTTGGTCCAGTTTCTCCTTCCTTGGGAGGTTGGCTGGGTGGTAACACTTTGCTATTGCTGCTTTTTTTCATTCCTCTTGGTGGCACTGTGGCATGGGGAGCCTTAACAACATGGTGGAGATTTGCTGGTGCACAGTTCATGTTCGCTAGCTTGGCAAAGGTGAGTCAGTTCCCCGCCAAGCAGACCGTCGGCACTCAACCCAGACCAAAAGAGAATCAATGGAGAACGCTTCTGCTTCCTGGGCATGCTAGTTCCACCTTGCGGTGTTAACGGATAGCATGTTTTTGAAACCAGGGGCGCGGTACGTATCAGCCTTCCCAGGTTCCGCCTATAGGAACAGCACGTGGGAAAGGTGACTCTAGGACTCAGGAGTCTTAAATGCAGTCCAGTCTTCTATGAGGAATAGCCTCTCACACAACATGCACACCAACTGGTATTCTTTCTTTAGTCTTACAGCTCCACTCCTAACTGCTAAAGGAATTTTAATTATAGAAAATCTTAAGCTTAAAGGTCTGCTAAACAGCCTTCACCTCCTAAGACCTGACCTCTTGTATTATTAAATCCTTTGATTTTTGCAATCATTAGGTCCCAATCAGCCCAAACATAAAAACTGTTTTACATGATTTAGTTGAGAAAATTATGTCCACATATGAGGACACTCAATATAAATTTCAGACAATATTCTCACAATTAATTAATGAAATCCAAAATAGGGTTACAATCTTAGTTTCTGTTCACATTAGCATTATTTCTGAGTTCAGAAACAAAATGATACACAGTAGTGACTGTTTCAGCAATGTGGCCCATTCAAAGTACTACTAACAGGTATGGGAAGGCATGGGTCCCTAAAAAGTAAAATCCCTCAAAGTAAATTGGATTGCTGCTGTTCTAAACAGTTGATTTAAATGTTTGAATATGACACTTGAAACATTTAATTCAGTCTTAATCTACTCCAAACTATTTTACCCCATATGGGAGTGGTTCCCAAACTTTTTCTCCTCCCCCCCCTCCCCCCAGTAGTTTCCAAATATTTTCTGGGCCCCCCTATGGTGGGGACGTTCATTGGGGGAATCGACTTTTTTGGGGGCAAAATGAATTTACGTAGCTGAACATAGACAACACCAGTAGCCTACAAGCTACTTGTTAAGCTTAAGGTGATGTATTGACATCAGCTAGTCATATTTTAGCTAACATTACCTGCATCCAACAGCTTTACTCAATTCAGTCGGTTAGTTTGGGGGAAAAACTGAAAAGTTATTTCTGTTTTGCTGGTTTGCTGCCATGATTCTAACACACACCTGCGTAGCTCCACACAGCAGCAGTATGTCTCATTCACTGCTGCACAGGACCCAGCGCAAGTGTCATAGCGCTCATGTTGTATTTAAAGGCGGCTCAGAAAAACAGGTTATGACATGTTAACAATGGACTAAACAGTTTTAACTGCTGATAAAAGTGACACACAGGATATGGGAAGGGTGGAAGCCCCTACTGTTATCCCCTACTGTATCAAATTGACAGGAATAACAATTTGCCACTCTAAGGTAAAAACCCAGCGCATACAGCATTCATGGTTTTTTTCATCCAGACGGCTTCCCGCCCCCCCCCCTTGCAATGGCACGCTCCCCCCCACCAGGGGGCACGCCCCACAGTTTGGGAACCTCTGCCTTATGGGATCATGCCTACACCTGTCTAAACAGCTTTGTAACAATTGCAATCTGCCTGTAAGCAGAGCACCATGCAAATAAAACTTCACTCAATTTGTTCTGATGTGCTTTTTGTTGTGATTTTAGTTTTGTTTATATTAGGTTTATTTCTCTAGTGAGTCTCCATGTCATCCTGTCCTCCCCTTTATTGATCCCAGGTGTCTCATTCCCTGATTATCCTCTCTCTTTATTTAAACCCACCTGTGTTCTTTGTTTGTTGTTGTGTCCTTGTTTAAGTTGTAGTTCCAGTCAGTCCATGTATCATATGTTCGTTAGTCAGTGCTACCAGTGTGAGAGCTTTACTCTCTGCTCAATTGTGCTGCCTGTGATTTTGGAACCATTGTGGATAGCTTCTTTCATTAAAATCAACTTTTTTCATCTCCCAACTTAGTCCTACGACGTCTTCCTCACAGCACCCCAATCCAATTCATGACACTTGTGCTCTGCATTGCAAGTTTTTTGCTTTTGGCATATGGGCATTAGCCATTCTGTGGACTGAGACATGGAGCAATGCCTTCACTTTTCCATTGGAGTAAAATGTCTGGGTCCAATTCCCATTCTGAAAAGTCAGTTATCATCAAGCTAAGCCAAGACAATTTTGGCTACTTCCATACAAAACTGCATGATGCTCTTCTTGGTGTACCACACAGAGGTCTTTGCAGTACAATAGCCAGCTATTGGCCAAAGCAAAATCTGTAATTGGTACCCTCAAAGTCCATTTCTTGCCACTTGTGTGGTTGCAACTCATCATAAGGTCAGTTACACCCATCTTGGAGTTTTATATATGGACAATAATTGGTTGTGAGATGGGACACTTTCAGTTTGACATTTTTGTTAGGTATCTTCTGGCTCTCTTGCATGAACAGTAGACATCATTGGTAGTGGCACATTAAAATACCATTTCATCAAGTATATATATCAATACTTGGTGTAACTTGGGCTGTGGAAGCTCCCCCAACCCTTTAGTTGGTATCTTCATCAAACTGATTCTTACAGTAGTAACCTACATCAATTTTATTTTAATGCATTCCCCACGTTTGGTAGATGTAAATAAACCTTGACTGCAGAGTCTGAGACAGATGACCCATCACCAAACCTTCCAAACCCAGATTCTAGATCTTCAACCTTTGAGAATCACCCCCATTTAATCCCAGTTAGTAACCCATCTCTTTTCAGAGTAGTGCTCTGAAAAAATTCCCTGTAAAAATCTTTGTAGATTTATCTATGAAACATGCTATAGTTGTACAAGAGTAAACTACTAAAACATCATACAATCTAATTTCATTCTCATTTTTTGACATTAATAATACCCTAACATTTTCTACTAAATTAATTCTCAGTTATCATAACTGGACATTATTGGAAATAGTTTAATTATGCTAGTTTTAATTCTAGCTTTAACTTTAGCACATTTTAAAATATGACACTGATCCTGATTCTAAAAAATAGACCTCAATTTAGGTTAGATTTACTCAGTTTAATCAATGTATAACTTAATCAGCAGAACACTTTTCTTATCATCCCAATTTCATTAAAATTAGTTTGATCATTAAGCTTTTAGTAGATCACATTCTTGAGTGTACTTCATATATTCATCTGAACATGTTTTACTTCATTAAAACCAAAGTATAAAACTAATCAGAAAATATTTTGTAACAGCTGTTTTGGTATTGAAACTGGTCATATACGATTTAGAAAATATTGTATGAAACGTGCTATTTTTATAATCAAAATCTGCTTATAGATGCACTGGGTCATTTCAGCGTTCAGGAGAGCTCTGTGTGATTTGGGAACCAGTTTGAGGCAATTTTAAATAAAAACATGGATAGTTGATAAACTGGTCCCATTTTCTTTAGTAAAATGTTTCTGTATGAAAATGAACACATCTATTGTTCCTGCCTTGGGAAAATGCAGGAAGGATTAGACAGTGATGAATTTATCCTTAGCCTTGGTAACACCTGCATGTTCTGTTGTGCAAACAGCAACATGTCATTACGGGCCATTTCAGACCACCTCTAAACTGCGTTAGAAGGCACCAAAAAGTAGAAACGCCTTTATAAAAAGTTAAGCTTAAACAGCTAGTCAGATCACTGGGGTGGAACTTTCTTAAATATCACGCAGTGGTTTCTATAGGTGCATCTTCAGATTGTTGTATTTTGCAAATAATTTATTTTGTGGCTTTGGTTTCTTATGTTGAGCTGTTGTAATTTCATGCACTTTATTCTTAATAAAATTCTTATTTTGAAATTGGTTACTTTTTTCTGTTTCACTTTTACACACATGACATTATCAGACCTGGGTAGATGAGATAACAAGCAACAGGTAGTAAAATGTGTAATTTCTTAACATGTTCAACAAAATTTAACTATGTACTTATATCCACATATTGGTAAATAATTTGAAGAAGCATAGTAAATGATTAAAATAGTTACATTTTGTAAGATGTTATCACATTAAACACTTTTTTACATCTTAAAAAAATAGCAAATGTATTTTTACTGGAGTATAATTTAGATAAGATTTTTCTGTAACCTGTATTTTGTTTGCCACTAACATGTGACAGTAAAATTATCTCATGTGCTGATTTCCAAAACATGTGGATGTGAAGTCATAGGACAAGTTCCACATAAATTTGCACTTGGTCCCTTTAATCTAAATTGATAAAATGGCAGTTCATTCAACTTTTTTAGTGTTGTAAATCTTCACATGGTATAAGACTGAATTTTCACATTATCAGTTCACACATTTCAACATGTCAAGTGCAAAAATAGTGATATAAATGCATTTAAATATTTTTAAGGAATAGTCCAACTGGGGAAAACCTAACGTTAGGGGTTTAACGTTAGGGGTTTAACGTTAGGGGTTTAACGTTAGGGGTTTAACGTTAGGGGTTTAACGTTAGGGGTTTAACGTTAGGGGTTTAACGTTAGGGGTTTAACGTTAGGGGTTTAACGTTAGGGGTTTAACGTTAGGGGTTTAACGTTAGGGGTTTAACGTTAGGGGTTTAACGTTAGGGGTTTAACGTTAGGGGTTTAACGTTAGGGGTTTAACGTTAGGGGTTTAACGTTAGGGGTTTAACGTTAGGGGTTTAACGTTAGGGGTTTAACGTTAGGGGTTTAACGTTAGGGGTTTAACGTTAGGGGTTTAACGTTAGGGGTTTAACGTTAGGGGTTTAACGTTAGGGGTTTAACGTTAGGGGTTTAACGTTAGGGGTTTAACGTTAGGGGTTTAACGTTAGGGGTTTAACGTTAGGGGTTTAACGTTAGGGGTTTAACGTTAGGGGTTTAACGTTAGGGGTTTAACGTTAGGGGTTTAACGTTAGGGGTTTAACGTTAGGGGTTTAACGTTAGGGGTTTAACGTTAGGGGTTTAACGTTAGGGGTTTAACGTTAGGGGTTTAACGTTAGGGGTTTAACGTTAGGGGTTTAACGTTAGGGGTTTAACGTTAGGGGTTTAACGTTAGGGGTTTAACGTTAGGGGTTTAACGTTAGGGGTTTAACGTTAGGGGTTTAACGTTAGGGGTTTAACGTTAGGGGTTTAACGTTAGGGGTTTAACGTTAGGGGTTTAACGTTAGGGGTTTAACGTTAGGGGTTTAACGTTAGGGGTTTAACGTTAGGGGTTTAACGTTAGGGGTTTAACGTTAGGGGTTTAACGTTAGGGGTTTAACGTTAGGGGTTTAACGTTAGGGGTTTAACGTTAGGGGTTTAACGTTAGGGGTTTAACGTTAGGGGTTTAACGTTAGGGGTTTAACGTTAGGGGTTTAACGTTAGGGGTTTAACGTTAGGGGTTTAACGTTAGGGGTTTAACGTTAGTTTATGGGTTCACTCTCTGAGGTGGTGGGCTCACCGGCCCCGGATCATTGCCCCTTATGTACCTCAAAGGGTCGGCGCTCTCACTCGATGCCAAACCATTCCCGGCAACAGGGACTATCTTTAAGTTGGTGTATATGGAGATGGTAGTCTAGGACTACCTTTTGTTTTGTATGTACTGTATATGCTGCTTAGAATATGTAAAAACATATTCCGGGGTGGGTGTGAGTTGCTTTCTCTGAGCGGACTCAGATTAAGCTAGTGGTGTTTTGTTATGTTGGTGTTATAAACTTCAAAGAGGGGAAAAGTGATAGAGTAATGAAAGGAGAGCCAGTTAGATTGAAGGAGAAGCTGTGAGGGAAGAGAAGGTTAGGTTGAGGTTAAAGGTCAGGGGTCCAGTTAAGAATTTAGGGATAAGAAGGGAGGGAAAGGTTAGGTTAAGGTTAGAGGTCAGGGGACAAGTTAAGGATTCAGGAAGCAAGGAGGGAGGGGAAAGGTTAGGTTAAGGTTAAAGGTCAGGGGACAAGTTAAGGATTCAGGAAGCAAGGAGGGAGGGGAAAGGTTAGGTTTAGGTTAAAGGTCAAGGGTCAAGTTAAGGATTCAGGAAGCAAGGAGGGAGGGGAAAGGTTAGGTTTAGGTTAAAGGTCAAGGGTCAAGTTAAGGATTCAGGAAGCAAGGAGGGAGGGGAAAGGTTAGGTTTAGGTTAAAGGTCAAGGGTCAAGTTAAGGATTCAGGAAGCAAGGAGGGAGGGGAAAGGTTAGGTTAAGGTTAAAGGTCAAGGGTCAAGTTAAGGATTCAGGAAGCAAGGAGGGAGGGGGAAGGTTAGGTTTAGGTTAAAGGTCAAGGGTCAAGTTAAGGATTCAGGAAGCAAGGAGGGAGGGGAAAAGGTTATGGTTAGGTTAAAGGTCAAGGGTCAAGATTAAGGGTTCAGGAAGCAAAGAGAGGATGGGAAAGGTTAGGGTTAGATTAAAGGTCAAGGGTAAACCTAAGGTAAGGTTATCTAATTAAGTTTCAATTAAAATTGTGGGAGATTGAATTTACAGTAAAGGATGAAAGGTTAGTGCATACAAGTTCCGATTGTAAGATATATTTTCCCTAGCGCGCTTTTTCTAAAAAGTAATAGGTTGTCTTTTAAGTTATTTGTAGGGGGACTGTTTTAAATTTCCTTAGTTTAGTAACGTTGTTGGAAACACAACAATGGTCTTGTTTTGATTCCAAGTCGTATCTAATTAACTAATTAATTTCAGAGCTCCATCATCAGTGGTGAACTGCTGGCTCAAACGGACGTTTCGGCCGTGGTTATCACCAGACGCCCTCGCCAAGCAGAGGCCCCTCGGAGTGATCAGATTCCGAGTAGGAGCTCCGTGTTCAATTGGAGGGTATTATTGGTGATCTATACAGAATAAGGATAGTCTTAAACGATTGTGAACACAAGTGGAATTAAAATTATTGATTCCTTCTTTAAACATTCTATGTATAATTTAATTTTAATTTTTATTTTTACTTGTGTTCCTCGTGAATTTCTGTGGTCCCTTAAATTGGGTATTATTAATTTGTTGGGTTGGCTTTCAATTCTTGAGAATAATGTTTTAAATCTTCAATTAAATCAAGATTTGTATTCATTCGCTATTGTGGAGAGTTATTGTAATGGAGTAGGGATTAAAGGTGCTATCCAATGGTGTGAACTCACCTAGATTTTGTGGATCGTTGTTACCCTTCCGTTGGCTCGAGTGGTTGGTTGGAATAAGGAGAATAAATAAAGGGCTAAGGTAAGTAATCAAATTTTGGTAAGTAGGTAAAATTAAAGTAAGGAGATGATCAATAAACTAACCGTTGGTTTCTCCTGTTCCGGTGAATCGCAGTCCTCTCAGTCTAGAAGGCTCCGCCCCTGTGGGCTTTCCCTCGTTGAACCCGTATCAGAAGGAATCCTTTCACGGTTGTTATGGTTACGGTCACCTGACCTACCAATGTCCTTAGTTGTTAAGCTCCTTCAAAATAAGTTTGTTATAAAGGTCTATATCAATAAGTTTGTTTTTCCTATGATTACTAAGTTATTATAATTAATGGTTTATTATATTTTAATTATAAATTTTTAATAACTAAATTTATTTTATGTATAGGGGAATGAAATATTCTTTAAACATGAAGAAATAAAAATAAAAAAATAAAAAAATAAGTCCACAAATTGTTGTGGGAAAAATGTAAAGAGGGGAATTTTTTGAATTATGGGACTAATAATTGAGTTGGAAGTTAGTGGGTAGGAAATTAGATGAAGAATATAGGATGGATGAGGGAAAGGGAGGGTTTGAGGAAGGGAGGAGGGGAGGAGAAGGGAGAAAGGAAGGAAGGAAATTAGTATAGCGATAAGGAGTAGTTTTCGTTGTTGGTGTTATGGTGGGGTATGGTTGGGTTTTGTTGTTTGTACGTGTGGGTGTAGATAGTAATTATGTTTTGCAACAACCTGAAGCACCATGGAAGGATGGCCGAGGATCAGGCAAAACGTTGGTTTATGGGTTCACTCTCTGAGGTGGTGGGCTCACCGGCCCCGGATCATTGCCCCTTATGTACCTCAAAGGGTCGGCGCTCTCACTCGATGCCAAACCATTCCCGGCAACAGGGACTATCTTTAAGTTGGTGTATATGGAGATGGTAGTCTAGGACTACCTTTTGTTTTGTATGTACTGTATATGCTGCTTAGAATATGTAAAAACATATTCCGGGGTGGGTGTGAGTTGCTTTCTCTGAGCGGACTCAGATTAAGCTAGTGGTGTTTTGTTATGTTGGTGTTATAAACTTCAAAGAGGGGAAAAGTGATAGAGTAATGAAAGGAGAGCCAGTTAGATTGAAGGAGAAGCTGTGAGGGAAGAGAAGGTTAGGTTGAGGTTAAAGGTCAGGGGTCCAGTTAAGAATTTAGGGATAAGAAGGGAGGGAAAGGTTAGGTTAAGGTTAGAGGTCAGGGGACAAGTTAAGGATTCAGGAAGCAAGGAGGGAGGGGAAAGGTTAGGTTAAGGTTAAAGGTCAGGGGACAAGTTAAGGATTCAGGAAGCAAGGAGGGAGGGGAAAGGTTAGGTTTAGGTTAAAGGTCAAGGGTCAAGTTAAGGATTCAGGAAGCAAGGAGGGAGGGGAAAGGTTAGGTTTAGGTTAAAGGTCAAGGGTCAAGTTAAGGATTCAGGAAGCAAGGAGGGAGGGGAAAGGTTAGGTTTAGGTTAAAGGTCAAGGGTCAAGTTAAGGATTCAGGAAGCAAGGAGGGAGGGGAAAGGTTAGGTTAAGGTTAAAGGTCAAGGGTCAAGTTAAGGATTCAGGAAGCAAGGAGGGAGGGGGAAGGTTAGGTTTAGGTTAAAGGTCAAGGGTCAAGTTAAGGATTCAGGAAGCAAGGAGGGAGGGGAAAAGGTTATGGTTAGGTTAAAGGTCAAGGGTCAAGATTAAGGGTTCAGGAAGCAAAGAGAGGATGGGAAAGGTTAGGGTTAGATTAAAGGTCAAGGGTAAACCTAAGGTAAGGTTATCTAATTAAGTTTCAATTAAAATTGTGGGAGATTGAATTTACAGTAAAGGATGAAAGGTTAGTGCATACAAGTTCCGATTGTAAGATATATTTTCCCTAGCGCGCTTTTTCTAAAAAGTAATAGGTTGTCTTTTAAGTTATTTGTAGGGGGACTGTTTTAAATTTCCTTAGTTTAGTAACGTTGTTGGAAACACAACAATGGTCTTGTTTTGATTCCAAGTCGTATCTAATTAACTAATTAATTTCAGAGCTCCATCATCAGTGGTGAACTGCTGGCTCAAACGGACGTTTCGGCCGTGGTTATCACCAGACGCCCTCGCCAAGCAGAGGCCCCTCGGAGTGATCAGATTCCGAGTAGGAGCTCCGTGTTCAATTGGAGGGTATTATTGGTGATCTATACAGAATAAGGATAGTCTTAAACGATTGTGAACACAAGTGGAATTAAAATTATTGATTCCTTCTTTAAACATTCTATGTATAATTTAATTTTAATTTTTATTTTTACTTGTGTTCCTCGTGAATTTCTGTGGTCCCTTAAATTGGGTATTATTAATTTGTTGGGTTGGCTTTCAATTCTTGAGAATAATGTTTTAAATCTTCAATTAAATCAAGATTTGTATTCATTCGCTATTGTGGAGAGTTATTGTAATGGAGTAGGGATTAAAGGTGCTATCCAATGGTGTGAACTCACCTAGATTTTGTGGATCGTTGTTACCCTTCCGTTGGCTCGAGTGGTTGGTTGGAATAAGGAGAATAAATAAAGGGCTAAGGTAAGTAATCAAATTTTGGTAAGTAGGTAAAATTAAAGTAAGGAGATGATCAATAAACTAACCGTTGGTTTCTCCTGTTCCGGTGAATCGCAGTCCTCTCAGTCTAGAAGGCTCCGCCCCTGTGGGCTTTCCCTCGTTGAACCCGTATCAGAAGGAATCCTTTCACGGTTGTTATGGTTACGGTCACCTGACCTACCAATGTCCTTAGTTGTTAAGCTCCTTCAAAATAAGTTTGTTATAAAGGTCTATATCAATAAGTTTGTTTTTCCTATGATTACTAAGTTATTATAATTAATGGTTTATTATATTTTAATTATAAATTTTTAATAACTAAATTTATTTTATGTATAGGGGAATGAAATATTCTTTAAACATGAAGAAATAAAAATAAAAAAATAAAAAAATAAGTCCACAAATTGTTGTGGGAAAAATGTAAAGAGGGGAATTTTTTGAATTATGGGACTAATAATTGAGTTGGAAGTTAGTGGGTAGGAAATTAGATGAAGAATATAGGATGGATGAGGGAAAGGGAGGGTTTGAGGAAGGGAGGAGGGGAGGAGAAGGGAGAAAGGAAGGAAGGAAATTAGTATAGCGATAAGGAGTAGTTTTCGTTGTTGGTGTTATGGTGGGGTATGGTTGGGTTTTGTTGTTTGTACGTGTGGGTGTAGATAGTAATTATGTTTTGCAACAACCTGAAGCACCATGGAAGGATGGCCGAGGATCAGGCAAAACGTTGGTTTATGGGTTCACTCTCTGAGGTGGTGGGCTCACCGGCCCCGGATCATTGCCCCTTATGTACCTCAAAGGGTCGGCGCTCTCACTCGATGCCAAACCATTCCCGGCAACAGGGACTATCTTTAAGTTGGTGTATATGGAGATGGTAGTCTAGGACTACCTTTTGTTTTGTATGTACTGTATATGCTGCTTAGAATATGTAAAAACATATTCCGGGGTGGGTGTGAGTTGCTTTCTCTGAGCGGACTCAGATTAAGCTAGTGGTGTTTTGTTATGTTGGTGTTATAAACTTCAAAGAGGGGAAAAGTGATAGAGTAATGAAAGGAGAGCCAGTTAGATTGAAGGAGAAGCTGTGAGGGAAGAGAAGGTTAGGTTGAGGTTAAAGGTCAGGGGTCCAGTTAAGAATTTAGGGATAAGAAGGGAGGGAAAGGTTAGGTTAAGGTTAGAGGTCAGGGGACAAGTTAAGGATTCAGGAAGCAAGGAGGGAGGGGAAAGGTTAGGTTAAGGTTAAAGGTCAGGGGACAAGTTAAGGATTCAGGAAGCAAGGAGGGAGGGGAAAGGTTAGGTTTAGGTTAAAGGTCAAGGGTCAAGTTAAGGATTCAGGAAGCAAGGAGGGAGGGGAAAGGTTAGGTTTAGGTTAAAGGTCAAGGGTCAAGTTAAGGATTCAGGAAGCAAGGAGGGAGGGGAAAGGTTAGGTTTAGGTTAAAGGTCAAGGGTCAAGTTAAGGATTCAGGAAGCAAGGAGGGAGGGGAAAGGTTAGGTTAAGGTTAAAGGTCAAGGGTCAAGTTAAGGATTCAGGAAGCAAGGAGGGAGGGGGAAGGTTAGGTTTAGGTTAAAGGTCAAGGGTCAAGTTAAGGATTCAGGAAGCAAGGAGGGAGGGGAAAAGGTTATGGTTAGGTTAAAGGTCAAGGGTCAAGATTAAGGGTTCAGGAAGCAAAGAGAGGATGGGAAAGGTTAGGGTTAGATTAAAGGTCAAGGGTAAACCTAAGGTAAGGTTATCTAATTAAGTTTCAATTAAAATTGTGGGAGATTGAATTTACAGTAAAGGATGAAAGGTTAGTGCATACAAGTTCCGATTGTAAGATATATTTTCCCTAGCGCGCTTTTTCTAAAAAGTAATAGGTTGTCTTTTAAGTTATTTGTAGGGGGACTGTTTTAAATTTCCTTAGTTTAGTAACGTTGTTGGAAACACAACAATGGTCTTGTTTTGATTCCAAGTCGTATCTAATTAACTAATTAATTTCAGAGCTCCATCATCAGTGGTGAACTGCTGGCTCAAACGGACGTTTCGGCCGTGGTTATCACCAGACGCCCTCGCCAAGCAGAGGCCCCTCGGAGTGATCAGATTCCGAGTAGGAGCTCCGTGTTCAATTGGAGGGTATTATTGGTGATCTATACAGAATAAGGATAGTCTTAAACGATTGTGAACACAAGTGGAATTAAAATTATTGATTCCTTCTTTAAACATTCTATGTATAATTTAATTTTAATTTTTATTTTTACTTGTGTTCCTCGTGAATTTCTGTGGTCCCTTAAATTGGGTATTATTAATTTGTTGGGTTGGCTTTCAATTCTTGAGAATAATGTTTTAAATCTTCAATTAAATCAAGATTTGTATTCATTCGCTATTGTGGAGAGTTATTGTAATGGAGTAGGGATTAAAGGTGCTATCCAATGGTGTGAACTCACCTAGATTTTGTGGATCGTTGTTACCCTTCCGTTGGCTCGAGTGGTTGGTTGGAATAAGGAGAATAAATAAAGGGCTAAGGTAAGTAATCAAATTTTGGTAAGTAGGTAAAATTAAAGTAAGGAGATGATCAATAAACTAACCGTTGGTTTCTCCTGTTCCGGTGAATCGCAGTCTTCTCAGTCTAGAAGGCTCCGCCCCTGTGGGCTTTCCCTCGTTGAACCCGTATCAGAAGGAATCCTTTCACGGTTGTTATGGTTACGGTCACCTGACCTACCAATGTCCTTAGTTGTTAAGCTCCTTCAAAATAAGTTTGTTATAAAGGTCTATATCAATAAGTTTGTTTTTCCTATGATTACTAAGTTATTATAATTAATGGTTTATTATATTTTAATTATAAATTTTTAATAACTAAATTTATTTTATGTATAGGGGAATGAAATATTCTTTAAACATGAAGAAATAAAAATAAAAAAATAAAAAAATAAGTCCACAAATTGTTGTGGGAAAAATGTAAAGAGGGGAATTTTTTGAATTATGGGACTAATAATTGAGTTGGAAGTTAGTGGGTAGGAAATTAGATGAAGAATATAGGATGGATGAGGGAAAGGGAGGGTTTGAGGAAGGGAGGAGGGGAGGAGAAGGGAGAAAGGAAGGAAGGAAATTAGTATAGCGATAAGGAGTAGTTTTCGTTGTTGGTGTTATGGTGGGGTATGGTTGGGTTTTGTTGTTTGTACGTGTGGGTGTAGATAGTAATTATGTTTTGCAACAACCTGAAGCACCATGGAAGGATGGCCGAGGATCAGGCAAAACGTTGGTTTATGGGTTCACTCTCTGAGGTGGTGGGCTCACCGGCCCCGGATCATTGCCCCTTATGTACCTCAAAGGGTCGGCGCTCTCACTCGATGCCAAACCATTCCCGGCAACAGGGACTATCTTTAAGTTGGTGTATATGGAGATGGTAGTCTAGGACTACCTTTTGTTTTGTATGTACTGTATATGCTGCTTAGAATATGTAAAAACATATTCCGGGGTGGGTGTGAGTTGCTTTCTCTGAGCGGACTCAGATTAAGCTAGTGGTGTTTTGTTATGTTGGTGTTATAAACTTCAAAGAGGGGAAAAGTGATAGAGTAATGAAAGGAGAGCCAGTTAGATTGAAGGAGAAGCTGTGAGGGAAGAGAAGGTTAGGTTGAGGTTAAAGGTCAGGGGTCCAGTTAAGAATTTAGGGATAAGAAGGGAGGGAAAGGTTAGGTTAAGGTTAGAGGTCAGGGGACAAGTTAAGGATTCAGGAAGCAAGGAGGGAGGGGAAAGGTTAGGTTAAGGTTAAAGGTCAGGGGACAAGTTAAGGATTCAGGAAGCAAGGAGGGAGGGGAAAGGTTAGGTTTAGGTTAAAGGTCAAGGGTCAAGTTAAGGATTCAGGAAGCAAGGAGGGAGGGGAAAGGTTAGGTTTAGGTTAAAGGTCAAGGGTCAAGTTAAGGATTCAGGAAGCAAGGAGGGAGGGGAAAGGTTAGGTTTAGGTTAAAGGTCAAGGGTCAAGTTAAGGATTCAGGAAGCAAGGAGGGAGGGGAAAGGTTAGGTTAAGGTTAAAGGTCAAGGGTCAAGTTAAGGATTCAGGAAGCAAGGAGGGAGGGGGAAGGTTAGGTTTAGGTTAAAGGTCAAGGGTCAAGTTAAGGATTCAGGAAGCAAGGAGGGAGGGGAAAAGGTTATGGTTAGGTTAAAGGTCAAGGGTCAAGATTAAGGGTTCAGGAAGCAAAGAGAGGATGGGAAAGGTTAGGGTTAGATTAAAGGTCAAGGGTAAACCTAAGGTAAGGTTATCTAATTAAGTTTCAATTAAAATTGTGGGAGATTGAATTTACAGTAAAGGATGAAAGGTTAGTGCATACAAGTTCCGATTGTAAGATATATTTTCCCTAGCGCGCTTTTTCTAAAAAGTAATAGGTTGTCTTTTAAGTTATTTGTAGGGGGACTGTTTTAAATTTCCTTAGTTTAGTAACGTTGTTGGAAACACAACAATGGTCTTGTTTTGATTCCAAGTCGTATCTAATTAACTAATTAATTTCAGAGCTCCATCATCAGTGGTGAACTGCTGGCTCAAACGGACGTTTCGGCCGTGGTTATCACCAGACGCCCTCGCCAAGCAGAGGCCCCTCGGAGTGATCAGATTCCGAGTAGGAGCTCCGTGTTCAATTGGAGGGTATTATTGGTGATCTATACAGAATAAGGATAGTCTTAAACGATTGTGAACACAAGTGGAATTAAAATTATTGATTCCTTCTTTAAACATTCTATGTATAATTTAATTTTAATTTTTATTTTTACTTGTGTTCCTCGTGAATTTCTGTGGTCCCTTAAATTGGGTATTATTAATTTGTTGGGTTGGCTTTCAATTCTTGAGAATAATGTTTTAAATCTTCAATTAAATCAAGATTTGTATTCATTCGCTATTGTGGAGAGTTATTGTAATGGAGTAGGGATTAAAGGTGCTATCCAATGGTGTGAACTCACCTAGATTTTGTGGATCGTTGTTACCCTTCCGTTGGCTCGAGTGGTTGGTTGGAATAAGGAGAATAAATAAAGGGCTAAGGTAAGTAATCAAATTTTGGTAAGTAGGTAAAATTAAAGTAAGGAGATGATCAATAAACTAACCGTTGGTTTCTCCTGTTCCGGTGAATCGCAGTCCTCTCAGTCTAGAAGGCTCCGCCCCTGTGGGCTTTCCCGTTGAACCCGTATCAGAAGGAATCCTTTCCCTCATCCATCCTATATTCTTCATCTAATTTCCTACTTATTAACTTCAAAATAATTTTTAGTCTATTCAATATTTTTAAACAATTTGTGGACTTATTTTTTTATTTTTTTATATTTTATTTCTTCATGTTTAAATAATATTTCATTCCCCTATACATGTTGTTAAGCTCCTTCAAAATAAGTTTGTTATAAAGGTCTATATCAATAAGTTTGTTTTTCCTATGATTACTAAGTTATTATAATTAATGGTTTATTATATTTTAATTATAAATTTTTAATAACTAAATTTATTTTATGTATAGGGGAATGAAATATTCTTTAAACATGAAGAAATAAAAATAAAAAAATAAAAAAATAAGTCCACAAATTGTTGTGGGAAAAATGTAAAGAGGGGAATTTTTTGAATTATGGGACTAATAATTGAGTTGGAAGTTAGTGGGTAGGAAATTAGATGAAGAATATAGGATGGATGAGGGAAAGGGAGGGTTTGAGGAAGGGAGGAGGGGAGGAGAAGGGAGAAAGGAAGGAAGGAAATTAGTATAGCGATAAGGAGTAGTTTTCGTTGTTGGTGTTATGGTGGGGTATGGTTGGGTTTTGTTGTTTGTACGTGTGGGTGTAGATAGTAATTATGTTTTGCAACAACCTGAAGCACCATGGAAGGATGGCCGAGGATCAGGCAAAACGTTGGTTTATGGGTTCACTCTCTGAGGTGGTGGGCTCACCGGCCCCGGATCATTGCCCCTTATGTACCTCAAAGGGTCGGCGCTCTCACTCGATGCCAAACCATTCCCGGCAACAGGGACTATCTTTAAGTTGGTGTATATGGAGATGGTAGTCTAGGACTACCTTTTGTTTTGTATGTACTGTAT